>NC_054538.1:77248177-77360677 GCF_017654505.1 Polyodon spathula | reverse complement strand
CCTGGATTGTGGTGGATTTGGCTAATGCAGGTTTGTTTCCTGTGGTTTCATTTATTTGAGAAATACACAGTTCAGTCAGACCATACCATAAAAATAATCAACTTGTAGAGCAAAGGAGAGTTAGCAGAGTATTTTTATTACAAGCAAATTCTCCATCTTACTCTAGAAATGAGCGTTTTGTAAAGTTACAGGGACAAATTAAATCGCAGGAAAACAAACTTTCAAAATAAACCCTTTCAAAATAAACAAGAATTGGAAAAGAATGTTAAATGTTTGTGCAGTGGATTAACACATTTTATAAAAGGAATGAAGTACAGTGTCTGTGTGAAACAGCATGTATAGTATTTCCATTTGACTAAATGGAGAACTGCTTTAAACTGTATTCATACATCTAAAAATTACAAAGAGAGACCAATATCACACCTTTTCTAGCTTGGAATAAAAAATATGACAGTGGTACTGAGACCCATTCAGTTACCGAAAGAGGCAGAATGAAATTACATACAGCACTGGCAAAATGTAAGGTTTTCACTGAAAGGTGCTTTATACAGGAAAGTATAAAGGAGGCCAAACCTTTATACATTAAATATTGTTTCTGTAATAAAAAATATAATCAGCATTATAACCAAGTTGGAAAGTTAAAACACAGTCAATTTTAACTCTTAATAAAGATAATACAAATACATTATCAAATTAATAATTATCATTACAAATTTTGGAAAACAAGTGTACACTTGGTTTAGGTGAACTAATAAGAACCAATAAGAAGCGGTGCAAAACACTAAAACCACTTCAGACAAGCTATACTATTGTGTACATCTAGCACATAGTACACACAGTAGAGCGCACAGCCGCCAACATTTCTTTACTTTTTATGACTGACATTTAAGCAAATCCTGCGTTAGATAAACCAGTCCTTCAAAAACAACAAATTAATCATTTGTCTTCAATTAGTTAAAAAAAGAAAGAAAGAAAAAACACATCAGTTTACTTTTTTGCCCTCTTTTGTGTTTTAAACAATGAAGTACATTTGCTCTATTGAACTTATGGTTTCCTGTTTGATCACGCATCATGTGTGAGAATTGTAACCCTACTAATACACTCCCTTGCAAAAATGCATCCAAATCCAACCTAATTGCACATTTAGCTTGGTAATTACCATTCAGATTAATGACTTTGTGTTTTTTAAGCTATCCTTACATCTCCTACAGTTCTTTATATTGCCCGCCCTATTTTAGATGGGACAAAGACTGCATTTGAACCTCCATTCAATTACAGTGGCAAATAGAAATCTATAAAAGAATGCGTTTAGATGTCTTTAACATAATTAAAAATGATCTACTGTATCCTGAATAAAAACTTACATACATAAGAACCTGCATGTCTACAACCATTAAAGCAGATCCAGTTCTCTGAAACCCTTTGTGCAAAAGCCGACTTTTTTTAAATCCTATTTAGCGTCACACATATTTCGTTTGGTTTTCATCCATTTGCATATGTATAATATTTTCCAAACAAAATAATGAAATTTATTAGGAAGAAATGAGAATGACTAAGAACAGAGCCCTCAAAATAACAGATTATATATTTTTTTAATCAAGAAGTAAATGAGGATACTGCAAGAATCAAGAAACCAATAACAAGTTTTAGAAAATGCACAACTGAAAATCAAGCAAGGGATTGTTTCAGGATGAGAGCTGCAAAAAGTGCAATCTGAAAATACAAGATTTTATTCACAGAACAAACTGGGTAAACCCTGTGTATGAAGCATAAAGAAAAACACAGCCTCCACGCTGTCGCCACACAAACCTATCGAATGTCGTGTAATGAGGGTCCGAGTTCAGCTGTTAGTTTAAACAGGGAGTGCATTCACTTCAGTAATGAAAGAGGTGTGTGGACAACAAACAACCGCAGCGAAGGCAGTTTGTTACGTAGTGTGTGTGTGTGTATAAAGCCTTAGTAACTGTAACTATAACTGTTGGGTGTTACAAATTTATCAAATAACAGCAGCTTCTCTTCTATTAAAATTTGATTTCAATTTGACTTACTGGTACCCTTTCGAATTATTAATGTTAACCATCGGTTCTGTTAAGTTTTTCCGTGTATCCCCTGCACCGCTGATCTGCTTGAACAGGTCAGCTGTGCACTAATTGCTTTTCAGAAGCATCGCACAGAATAAAGACCTGTTGAACCCTGTTAACTTGTTCTTCCCACTTCTCCTTCCCACACTAATGTAACAGATTGTACAGCTCTTCCGCCACCACCACCCGTTATTCACTCAGCTGTGAACCACGACCCTAGGACCCTCCTCAGAAGAGAACGATCAAATATCTGTCTTCATCTTGTCTAAAAATGATGACATTTTTCAGTAAGAAGAGGGTCCAAATGGCAGGTGTCAAAGAGCCTTAGCTTCACACATGCAGCTAGAAGGCAGTGGAGCCAAAATCAGTGTGTGGCCATGTCAAGGCCACACTCTAGCTGCCATAAGAGTGCATATCTGAAAAGAGCAAACCTCACAGCCTGTTACATCAATCTGGTGCCAGACGTTGTTATCAGAACAAAAGCCGGTGCTGCGCAGACAGCCCCGGGTGCAATGGACATTCCAAATCACCAGCAAGGGCACAAGTGTGGCACCTCCTCTGCTGCAAGGGGACAGCTACCTGTGCGACACGACGCAGTGCTACCACTGTCAATACCCACAAGGTTACACCCGCGGGAAAGGGCAGGGAAGAAAACCATTCTAAAAAATAAATACGTTTATATAAAAATAATAATAATAATCATGGACATTAACTTTAATAAATGCAACATGGACATTTCTGCTTTTTATTGGAAGGTACTGTAAATTTTTTTTTTTTTTTTTTTTTTTAAATCGTTCTATTTAGCGTCACACATATTTCGTTTGGTTTTCATCCATTTGCATATGTATAATATTTTCCAAACAAAATAATGAAATTTATTAGGAAGAAATGAGAATGATTAAGAACAGAGCCCTCAAAATAACAGATTATATATTTATCAAGAAGCAAATGAGGATACTGCAAGAATCAAGAAACCAATAACAAGTTTTAGAAAATGCACAACTGAAAATCAAGCAAGGGATTGTTTCAGGATGAGAGCTGCAAAAAGTGCAATCTGAAAATACAAGATTTTATTCACAGAACAAACTGGGTAAACCCTGTGTATGAAGCATAAAGAAAAACACAGCCTCCACGCTGTCGCCACACAAACCTATCGAATGTCGTGTAATGAGGGTCCGAGTTCAGCTGTTAGTTTAAACAGGGAGTGCATTCACTTCAGTAATGAAAGAGGTGTGTGGACAACAAACAACCGCAGCGAAGGCAGTTTGTTACGTAGTGTGTGTGTGTGTACAAAGCCTTAGTAACTGTAACTATAAAAATATTTGTTTTCAACGTAACAGTTGTGTGTTGCAAATTTATCAAATAACATGTTGTTTGGCAACCGATTAACAACTATGCAACTGAATACTTCCATATTTCAATTGATACTTAAAATATATTATATAATCAAATATAAGTATGATATATATTATATATAATATATATTATATATTATATAATATATTATTTAATATATAGATATATATATCGGTTGTAAATATTTAACACAATCGACTCGGCAGCCAACATTTAGTTTAGGCCCTCTGTATAGCAGAGGTTGCATTAAAAATCCTAACATTGTACTTTAATTATAAGGCAACAGGCATAGCAATTTGTGTGGATAATGGACGCCATTGGAGGTAATTAATCGAGATTCAGAAACCTCTCTTTATCCTTAACAATACACCTGGCATTGCAGCCAAACTGTGATCATCTACGTTCGGTGCATTGGTATGGTGTTAACCATATTTTTTTTTTATTTATAAATAAAATGCAGTAGACTAGACAGTACTAACTCACAGTAGATGTATACACAATGCATTTAATGTACCCTTACTATTATAGGCTATTCAATCACTGCCAAGATAATTCACATGACGGCAGTGGCAGGTAACAGACTATAGTATACACACTGGTATGTGTGTGTGTCTGTCTGTCTCTGTTGTTTCACAGCCATGATAAATGTAATTTGCAGAAGTCTCTTCTGCCTCACCAGTTTCTACAGGGGACCGGGCTAAGGCGTAACAGATTACAGTACCTTTGTCAAGCACTTGAGGCTTTCGTGAATCAGCCAGCTAACCTTCACCAAGAAGTTGGCTGAGGGCTTGTCCCTGGGTAGGCTGCTAATTAACATTCTCCCTTTCACTCTACCCTTGCCCTTAATTGTCCTTTTCAGTGTCCTGTATTCTGCAAAGCTCCCCCATCAATGCCCAGAGTTGGCTTTTCAGACTAGGGTTTATGCATGCTGTTTTCTAGGTACTATGTGCAGTGCTTCCAAGAACAATAGGCCCATTCCACGTTACATGTGTTACAGTTTGGACCACACCTGCATGGTAATGTAGGCTGAAAACTTGGTGTAACACATATTTTTAAAGTTATATAGCCAAAAGCTTCTTAAAGGAATATTTTCTTGATTAACAAAAAAAACAAAAACAAACATAATGAGCCAGAGGCCTTCGTCTTGCTTTAACACATACAATGTGCAACGGGCCAAAATAACTGTGATCAATTGTCTACCACAAAATAATAATAATAATATTATTATTATTATTATTATTATTATATTTCTAAATACAGAATGTGCTGGTTTTGGACTACTTTTCCACAAAATGACATGATAATAACCTAGTGACAGATATACAAGTGCAAAAGCGAGCACATGCTTAACTCCATTGCTTGAAATATTTTCTATCAAGTTCAGATGTCGGATGCATTTTATCAAATCCTCAGCCCTCCTGACGATGGTGCAGGCTTCTGAAGAAGCAAGGCACTGGAGGCATCGCATTAGCAGGCCAGAACTTAGATACAAATCTACAGAAAGATTTCAGACAACTAACATCCTGGAGTAGAGAACCCAATGCCTCTGGCTATTAATATCACATTGTGAACACACCAGTCAACATATTCTGATCATACTGCACACACAGCCAAAACAGAACAGATCTCTGCTAATCTAAATCTTCCATAACACAACATCTTTGCTTTCTGAGCCACTGACGGGAGTATGGAGTGACTGGTCATCAAAAAAAAAGGAGCTTAGGTCGACGTTGAAACAATGTTATACATATATATATATATATATATATATATATATATATATATACTTCTTTTCGATCAAGGTAGCCTGATTTGTTGAATATTATAAAACATGACCGGTTAGTTTCCTGGGCATTATCTTATGATAACCGACCACAAAGAAACTGAATATTGGTATCACACAGAACATGCCAACTAAAATATAAGTGCATACTTGTGAAGCAAATCTGATAGTGCCGGCGTACTGAACCCACTTTTAAAATGCAGCTTTCTATTCCTCAAGAAACAAAACTGATAACTAGTTAACTGGCTTTATTTATACAGAATACAAATACAATTAGGTCTAAATGTGAAGTTTAATTAACAGTGTCACCAGATAATATAGTTCTTTCAAAACTGCGTGTTTGCAGATAATCTTAGTAAACATAATATAAAACAAAACTGTAGGCGTTCCAGATCATTTAGAATGTATTATGTTATTTATACAAAATAAATGTAAAGGATGTTTACATGTTCCAAGTGTTTATGGAATATAGTGTATCAACATACAATCCTAAAGTCAATACAATTATACAAGTTGAATTGCATTGTGATTCAGTGTTTACATGGAATGTGGAAACGTTTCCAATTATATAAAAAATAAAATAAAAAAAAATGCTCCAAACCAAAAAGCTGATATTTTAGTTTGGGAAAATATGCACAGAAAACATGACCTTTATAAGTTGGTGTTGTCAGTAGGACCAACCCACTGTCAAGTTAATTGCTTGTCTTAAATTAATGTCGGTGAAATAATTTGTTTGAATTCAAGTTAGCACATCGATTTTTTCTTCTCTTGATAGAAAGACCCCTTTTTAGGATTAGCACTAAGGTTTACATTGCAGAGCACAACCTGGATTGACATGAAGAATGGGACTGAGGCTACTGTTTTTTTTTTTTTTTTTTTTTTTTTAATTGTGTTGCTTAAAAAACAAAGAAACTACAAACCAACAAGTAAGCCATTGGTAAAGCTAGTCTAAAGCTGAGGGAACAAAGCCACTTTGTAGCTTGGAAGTTGGTTTCAGGTCACTGCATGGCACACCAAGGGAGACTTGAGGTTTGACAAAGCAAAGTTGCCTCAAACTAGGTCTCCTGGTCTCCTGGAACGAGATTTCAAGCCATGTTCGTGTTTAGATTATTGTTGACATGTAACCAGCCAATTATGAGAGTCACCACCGTATTTAAACATACATCATTTTCTGCATTTGTAGATTAATAGCTAAAGAAAATACAGTAAATTCAAGTGACATTAACATATATTTAACAATCTTTAATTGTTTCCTTTAAAAAAAAAAAAAAAACCTAGCAAAAAATAACATTATGTAACAATTTTTGTTCCTGGATAGTAAGTGTTATTTAACTGTAAATACAGTATAATTGTAAAACTCGAAAAAACTACTCACTTCTAAATCTTTTGTAGTCATTTCTGTATTACTTTAGTATAAATACATGTTAATTTGGATTCATATGTTGTTTTTTTCTGACTTTATTTGAACGAAAAAGACACACATTTGCTTGTTTTCCCATTGGAAATATATTTTGAAATATCACTGTCCTGGTCACAAAAGCAAAGTTTGTTGGGAATAATAGCCATTTTCTATACTTTTGAGGCATAAGCAATTAGAAAAAAATTGTTACACGGTGTAATCTAACTGTTACACGTAGGAGCAGTGAAAATGCTGTATTGTTTCTAGCTAGTAGTATAAATCCAGCCACTGAAATATAAATTTTCAACTCAAAAGACATTGCCCACGGACAGTCAGTACCTAATTGCAGCCTAGCCAATGTGAAAATGCAACGGCTTTCCTTACAGAATAGTGAAATTATGATATCTGGATACAATTTTGCAGCTGTAGAATTACAAAGAAGCGATTCTCTAATTCAGGGGTTCTGAATTCTGTTTTAGAACCATAGGCAGCATTTACTTAAGACACACCAAAAAAACAGGATTAACAGGATTAGTGTTTGGTTAAAAAAAATAAAATAATAAATAAGCAGAGATATTAAGTAACACACACCCCCCTTGCAATGTTTGAACAAAGGAAGATGAACAGTACACAAGATTGCAAAATCAGATGAAGAACTTTAAAAGAGTAAGTAGCAGGGTTCCGAAAAATATAGCATTAGCCAGCCCCATGTGCTGCTACAACTGTTTAAATAACGGACCCTTGATTTTTCTTTTCATTGTTAACATCCTGATGACTTTTTATACTTACAACTTTAAAATCTGTTTCAAAGCTCTGCAAAATGGCCGCTGTAGCGCACTGATAGCGTCAGGATTATTGCCCACATTATCAAAACAGGGCAATGATCCATGATGTGGTACGGAAAAGAAAAGCCAGAGCACTTTTTAAAGTCACCCTTTCTGCAGTGATTTACAGGACAGATCTCAAAACCCAGTGCACTAGAGCGGCCACTTTGAAAAGAGCTCTGAAACAGATTTTAAAGTTACAGAAGTGTAAAAAGTTGTCAGGATGTTTAATAAATTACAGGTCCATTACTGAAACAGTTGTAGCAGCACATGGGGATGTGTAACACTGTATTTAACAGTTGTAGCAGCACATGGGGATGTGTAACGCTATATTTAACAGTTGTAGCAGCACATGGGGATGTATAACGCTATATTTAACAGTTGTAGCAGCACGTGGGGATGTGTAACGCTATATTTAACAGTTGTAGCAGCACGTGGGGATGTGGAACGCTGTGTTTAACAGTTGTAGCAGCACGCAGGGATGTGGAACGCTATATTTAACAGTTGTAGCAGCACATGGGGATGTATAACGCTATATTTTTCGGAACCCCGCTACTTACTATTTAACTCCAATGGTCGGAGATAAGGCTTTGAGAGAACGAAAGAAGCATCTTTGCAAAAAGGTTTTTTTTTTTTTTGTACAATACCAACATTTGATCTAAAGCATAGTACAGTATAAGAAATAGGTGTTCCGAATATGAATCCAATAGCTCGAAGCACAAAGTCTTTATCATTCAGCAACATAAAAAAGTCACACCACCTCACTGGGATGCTTATTACATTATATAAAGTACGTAAAGGTGTGTGTTAACAGAGAGCAGTATAGCCAGTTATGCAAACCTACACTAACAGAACAGCCGCCATGATATCTTGCCGCTCAGGGAGTGAAGGCTTGGCTGAGCTGTGCGTGACTCACATGCCTATAGACTCAATTCATTAATCTTTCCACCAAAAACCTACCATATCATGATAATCGTTACAATGAATGCGTTTTGCATTCATAATCAGCTTGCAGCTTCTGCAGACTGATGGCAAATGCACCATTCCATCATAAAAGAAAACCACATCTGTGTGTATCTCTGTGTAGTACCTTCCTGTTAAGCGCCTCACAGTTATATCCTGATAACCGCTAAAATCGGAGAGGAGGAGTTATGCCAATTAGCACAGAAGAAAAAAAATATCATTCCCACGTTCAAAGAAACACAAAGAAAATTACTACTATTATCTCTCGTCTGTTAAGAACCCCATTGCAAGGTTTGAAGAACAAAACAAATAATTAAGTGTAGTGTACAGTATATTCAATGTTTTCTTTAGCTATTCAATGTCAATCCTTTGTCTGTGGTGTAGCATTTTTAAATATAGCAATCGTGTACAAAATAGTACCATCTAGCTAAGCAAGATGATGTTATTTCTACAGAAGCAATGCCACTACTATACATATGAGGATTAAAGCCTTTTCATTCACCGTGGTTCCCTTCACTTCTTAGCTTTCCTTGCGAGCTTCACCTATTTTTATCCAAACAGATTACATGATAATTACAATCAATGCCATTACAGTTACCACAATAAAAGCTGATCAAAAAGACAATAAGTAACTGCATGGGCACTCAACTTGTTCATGAAGACTCAGAGCCACTAACAGAACAAGAGGCTACCTCTTTGCCAAAGACAACACAATTCAAGACAAAATACTGCAGCGGTTTCCAATAAGAAGGTTATTCAGACATATATGAGTTGTCTTGGAGATAAACCCCCTTTGACTGAACAAAACCAACTGCAGTTATGCTTGTTTTGTTTCTATTTTAACATGCTGGAACATTTGAAAAAACGATGGTCCGTGCTCCTCCGCCCTTCTGATGGAGCTGGTAACAGGGCTGTGAAGCTGTTTCCTCACACCCCTCATACTGGCAGCTTCAACATACAGCAAGTCAATCTTTACTGCAAAACCACTCTAAAACTAACAAGTCCACAAACGTTTTGCTCATGCCTTTAATGGTGTTATACAGTAACACAATGGTTAATGACACCAACAAAGGCATTAGATGATTTACTATTGAAACATAACAAAAGGACCAGTGACATCTACAGTACGCCATGCCAACACATCCTGGAATTTCTAACTACGGTATTACTAAACTTCTGTGCTTGTTAAATACGTATGGTAACTGTGGATGATCAGGGGACAGCACAACCTTTAAAATATTGGGACTGGACGGCTAGGAAGGCTACACTTAACTACACTCTCCAGGACAGTAGGGGTACATGTGTGTGTTTAAGCAGTGTTCAAACAGCATAATCCTGCGCAGGACGTACACTTAAGAGAACCTGTCAGCTCCAACACTCTGAATTTAATTCATTATATTTAAAAAAACAAAAACAACAACACTGAAGTAAGAAACTAAAATGTATATGAATACCACCGACATTGAAGCTCGTATAATACCTGAAAACAGTAAACAAATAAGTAAATAAATCAAAGGCTAGAGAGCTGAAAAATTGAAAAAACATCTTTCTCTTTCTAGATTTTCAGATTCAGAGTGGAATAAATCTATTTATTTTCGGTTTCCATACTGCACGGAAAAACAGCAAGCCAGTGTCCACCACTCTCTCTGTTTTTATATATTATTATTACTGTTATTCTTGTTCCGGTTTAAAACTCTAAATACAGCAGCAGCAAGAGTTTGCTTGTGAAAGGGGGTGAAGCAGCTGAATTTGATAGACAGCCCTTAATACCAGGGGATTTACATCAACCACTTAACTTTAAAAAGGCCCTGTACCTCATTCACGGCACATTAACAAAAAAGAAAAAAGACAGCGCAAAGAACCAGCATCTAGAATTACATTAATGCAGGTATGCGATGAAAACCAGGATTAATTCTGCCCAAGTACCAGAGGGGAAAAAAATAAAAAATAAAATACTCACTCAACAGGCTACCCCCATCCCGATCCCCCCCCCAAAAAAGATCCACGAGCATCTCTGAACTTTTCTCCTGCATGCAGAACGGCCACTTCAGAGGCTTGCGTTCCTGAAGGCTGATTGTAACAGCGCAGGCATGCTTGCCTGTGCCCCTTCGTCATGCCGAGTGTGCAGCCAGGGGAGTGCGCAATGAGACGGGGCGAGAAGGCGATGACAGAGACATTTATCAGCCAGGAGACAGATAACAAGACTGTTGAAATCAGTTGTGTAGTTTAATTAACTAGTGAGACTAGTAAGGTCGAAAACAAATCACTGTGATGGTTTCATTTCCAGTATAGATAAAACATTTGCGTACAAGTCAGGTTTCTTTTGTTTTGTTTTTCTTTTTTCCCCAATCAGTACCTACCCATCAGTTATGCACTATAATACATTAATTTAAAATAATCAAATGACTGATCATATCTGCACATACAGTAGGAAAAGTGCTTGCTTTTTCTCTAGCTTATCTGTATATTAAAATGGTGTTGTAAAATATCACCAGATAACTGTTTGTAACAGGTATGAAGTGGAAGCAAATGTCAGTACAAAGTATATTAACTTTTAAAAAAAAATTAAATCTGGGAGGTAAATGGGATGCATCGCATTTGCCCGATGATGGAGTGTCCAATTAACACAGCAGCTCAAGAACACTGCTTTGAAATCAGTATTGTAAACATAACTTTCAACTGGCGAAACACTTGAAATGCTAACTTATACATGATGTTTTGCAGTGCAGAAAGAGACCTGTAATACATGTAAAATGTGCACAAGTCTGAAATAATTTAGTCTACGTTATATAGAGCAGAAATTAGATTTGATTACAATTATTCTGTGCAGCATAACAGTCTTTGATTTACTGGTGATGGCTAGGGAAGAAAATGAATGCACAGTACTGTGAGTGCATGTTGTGAGCAAGATGTATTATTCAGAATACTGAACAGGAACTCATCTATACAGAACGGCTCTCCCTCAAGTACTATACAGGGGATGTGGATACATAATTATACAATCAAGTTGAGTCTTTGTTTCTTTAGATAAAATAAACTCACAAAGGAAGTGAAAGATGTAAACAATGAGAAGAAAAGACAGATCGATCGATAGACAGGCAGAATAAGGTACACCCCCAAAATAAAACTTCTTACAAACATGAAAACCAGTGTCTGACTGCTGACCCTTAACTGTATTGTACTGCTGCTCTGATGTTACTTGATCCCATCACAAAACAACAAACAGCAGAATACTACCCACCCACCCCCCCTTTTAATGTTACAGGTAGTCTGCCTGCAGACCGTCATGTCTGGCTGTTCATTAAAAACCTACTAAATAAATGTTAAGACAGCAATTCTATTCTTCAAATCCATGATTGAATTCTGGAGTTCAATTAAAACAGTACACTTGTTCAGATGAAACATCTGTTCCAGTTAAAAAGTACTGCATCTTTGGCATGGCATACATTACAACTAACAAAAACAATCCGAGTCTTTATTGGTCCTGGCATGGGACAGGGGTTTGTAACAGAAAACCTCATGGCCACTTTTGACTTTTTCTGGGCTATGCTCCAGTCTTAACCCTAAATCAATAAACATGGATCCACAAGAGCAACTAAAAAAAGTCCTGCAGTTATTTAAGTTGGATTTAAGCTTATAAAGCTGCATTGGTTATAGGAACAGTAAGAAATATTTGTTTTTAATTAGAGGCTGTCAAACAAGGTCCAGATGGCACTTAAAACCCACAAGACTTACACATTCCTTATGGCTGCCATTCCCCCCCCCCTCCCCACTCCCCACTCCCACTCCCCAGGGGGTGCACCACCCCCCACGGGGTGAGAGAAATTTATTCAATATCTTCCAAAAAGCCACAACATGTATTAATGACTCCGGACACGTGCAATACGAGCTCTTAAACGTAACCTTACGGACATATTCACTGTATAAGGTTGTGTTCACAGACTGTGCATTACAGTCTCACTTCAGTTTGTTTGGTTTAAAACAACAAATCAATCTGCTTGTGTTCACATTAGAACGAAGCAAAAGTGTTGCCATCGGAGTTTGTTTACATAGCTGAAACAAACCGACACTTTAAGAAGTTTTTTTGATTAATTTCTGTGTTTTGAGGACTGAGTTAATTTGTGTTCACATTGCAGTTTGCAAGTGATCTTGGCCTGTTAGTTTTTTTTTTTTTTTTTTTTTTTTTTATGGTTAGTGGACTGGGTGTTTACACTGTCTGCAATGCATCATGGTATATTTTTAAAATGACAGTGATTAGGGATTCGTTCTGGTTTTTGTTCTGTGTTTCAATTTTTGTAATCGCTTTATCTCGCTATTGAAGCCAGCACTGCAGGAAAGTACAGCTGCTGCAGGGACAGCATTCTCTTTGGCAAGTTCTGCCTGGATTTTGGTGTCCGACTAAATTTCTAAGTGTCTCCGTTTCTTCCACTGACATTTTTTGAGTGAATACTCTATATCTTGTTTCCTGTATGCAAATGAACTGGGTTCCCCTGTTGTTCACACTGAAGTTAAGCAAGCAAACCAAACTCTTACTTTGCTAAACGAGACCAACCAGTTTGGTTTGTTTGTATTGTGAACTTTGATGTTCACATTAAATACTAAGTGAACTGAACCTGAGTATAGAATCAACCCCCCTAACCAACTCTGTGTGAACACAGCCTAACAGAATACATACATGTGTGACAAATACCTTCACAAAATAAATGAACTTGGTTAGATGAACTACTTTAATTCATTTAATTTCAATGTCTCCATGACAAAACAAGAAAGGAAATCTGTTTAATGAAAAAGTCCAGTTTTGTCTCCACTAAATTCCTGACGCCTCATTGTAACTGTTGTAAGTTTTGTTGACAACATTTCCTTCCACACAAGTAACTGTTGCTGTTGCATCTTTTCAGCAATTACTATTATTTTTTGCATCACTGACTAACAGCTGATTGATCCCTGAACTTAAAGAGTAAGTAGTGGGGTTCCAAAAAATTTAGCGTTCCACATCCTCGCGTGCGGCTACAACTGTTTAAATATAGCGTTACACATCCCCACGTGCTGCTTCAACTGTTTAAATATAGCGTTACACATCCCCACGTGCTGCTTCAACTGTTTAAATAACATACCCATCATTTTTCTTTTCATTGTTAACATCCTGACAACTTTTTACACTTAGAACTTTAAAGTCTGTTTCAAAACTCTTTTCAAAATCCCCGCTCCAGTGCACTGACAGTGTCAGGATTATTGACCACACTGTCAAACAGGCAACAACGATCTATGATGTAGTACGGAACAGAAAAGCCAGAGCACTTGTTATGCTTGTTTTTTTAATTACTCTTAATCATGCAGCAAATTTTGCAAAGAGCTTTGAAACAGATTTTAAAGTTGTAAGTGTAAAAAAATGTCAGGATGTTAACAATGAAAAGGAAAAAAATACAGATACATTATTTAAACATAGGAGGCTGTGTGGTCCAGTGGTTAAAGAAAAGTACTTGTAATCATGAGATCCCTGGTTCAAATCCTGGGTTAATTACAGATTCACTGTGTGACCCTCAGCAAGTCACTTAACCTCTTTATGCTCAGTCTTTTGGGTGAGACGTTGTTGTAAGTGACTCTGCAGCTGGTGCACGGTTCACACACCCTACTTTCTGTAAGTCACCTTGGATAAAGGCGTCTTCAAAATAAACAAATAATAGTTTGTTAATAACAGTTGTAGCAACATGTGAGGACATGTAACACTATATCCTTCAGAAACCCACTACTTACTCTTTAAGACTAGGTGTCTCTTAAAAGGATCCCAATGATTCGAAGCATGACTAGGTAACCCATTCCATACCCTTGACACATTGTGTAAGTAAGTGCTTCCTACCTGTCTCCACTCAACTACCAGCTGTGCTACACCTGAAAAAGCGACAAGGACTGACTTTGTTGACTCCTTTTAGGATTGTAAAAACCTAGATGAAGGGTCCTCTAACCCTTCTTTGTTCCATGCGACCCTGTTTTTGTATACCACTCTGGCAGAATCCCCTTGGGTTTGTTTGGTATAAGACCATTTGGGGGGTGCTTTTTCACCCCCCACAAGACATTAATGTATTTAAATGTATTTCAATGATCTAAGACAGACTTTTTTTTCCAAAGACAGCCTACCAGTACGCCACATCCAGAGGCTCAAAATACTTCTTTGCAATGAGGTCAGCAAAATAAGCTTCCGTTTCCCGGCAGGCAGTCCCATTCCCGATGACAAGAGTGGAACAACTGGAGGGGGGGAAAAAATAAATAAACAAATAAAAAAAACATAACGCGCGATTAAAGTAAGACGCATCTTCACATTTCTGCGGTGCACTGTATACTAGGTGCGAATCAGAAAGTTAACTCACTGTTGCTTGGAGATTGCCGATTGATAGGTTTTGTATTCTCATCGAGACGCCCCTTTTAAATCGGACAGTATTTACTTGCATTATTATCAGTCTCTGTGAAATTGAGCTGTTCTTTCCTGATGGACAATGAGGTGTTCCTCAATGCACCCTCCTCAAGCTTGGGGACTTGAAACTGTTCTCACAAAGGGAACCACTGAGCATGTGGAAGCCAAACAGTCCTGGGTCTTTGTTGTGGTTCACACTCTAGAAGAAGAGTTTGCCAAACTCTAACTAAACTGACAGAGATGCCACTGGTATGTGGACCAAATGTTTTTTAAGTGCAATCACATTTATCATATTTCTTTAAGCTAAGCACAGAACTGTATTGAAGTGATTATTATGAGTTAAGTGTGTGTGTGTGTGTGTAGTAGAAGCCATACATTACTTGTATTTTCTCAGCAGATGCCTAATCTTTTCAGCTTCACGAAATCCATTCCCTCCGTGTAAATAGACCACATCTGTATGTAGAATCTGGCCTGAAACGGCATGAATCAATGAAAACCTTGATATACAGTATTCAGTAACTACACTAAAATCAGTTTAACCTAGTTTACAGAGATCAGTTTGTTTTTGCTCAACCTAATGGTTTTGTGGACAGTCGATCCTGGGCTCTATTCAACTGATCTAAATACCACGTACTTTAAATAACAGAATAAAACCTTCTCTGATACAATGGAGAAGGGGCAGCAGGCCTAATAATTTGACAGTAGAACAGTCAAATGGGTTGACTAGTCACCACTTTATTAAACATGAATAAATCACTTACTTTATTTGATAATACCTAGTGCTCTTTCTGTATGCATTATTTTATAACACTTTCCTGTTTGTGCACTACTGCTTGGAAATTTTAAAACTATTTATTAATGTTCAGGAAAGTTGCCATCTTCTGCAGGTGCGCTCTCTCCCCACAGGAATCAGCAGTTTGGAACTCCTTACTGATGGGGATCCATATCCCAAAGACATAATCCTGATCACATACGGTATCTGATCAGCTCACTGTTACAGATGAGACGAGAGTACTTACTTCCGTCTACTACTTCTTGTTAGTATCATATCCTGACGAACCAAATGTAATACTAGATGCAAGTTGACCACTGTGCTGCATGATCCTTTCAATACTGTGCATGGCAGCGAAACAGGTGGAGTTGATTGTACTCTAAGCATATATACAAGATTTAAGACTTATTAAAACATACAGAGATATGCAGTATTTTAAAATACTTTTGTCTGCCATCTACAGTGCTTCCATTTAATTTCTCCATCTGACTGACACATAATTGCGTATTATCCAACCGTAAAATAACGAGGCAGCACTGTACTAGTACAGAATTGCTAATCACAAAACAAATCTCTCAAGCTGCTTACTTGTGGGTGAAAGGACTGCCAGTTTGCAGCCGTGTCTGTATCCAGGGTCCACCCCCATTAAGACTCGCCCCCTAACTGGTCCGGTAAGAAGCAGCTGACGGAGATTTCTTACAAACATTGCGATGGACTCCTTCTCTGCGCTCGTTGTCAAACTCGACCTTGAAAGACACATCAGTCACGTTTCTGCATGTTAACATGCACCTTGCAGTGGTTACATTGCAACCTGTCATTGTTTCTGAGTAGCTGTTACCATACTCCTCTGAACTCTACCAATACCTTATATATTTACACACCATCATGTCATGTGGAGAATTCATTTACATGCTGCATTTCTACTGGTCCTGGCAGGTAATTTCTATAGAGGAGATATCCTTGCGCATGAAATATATAATTGTGCAATCTTCTCAAGCAACAGCAATAACAGGAAGTTGATTTCCACACCTCTTATGCACACAGACCTGTTTTCAATCCTTATATGACTATCAAAAGGAGTGACACAAAATTCTACACTTTGTGCTACTAACATTAGACTTCAAAAAACACCAACATTGAAACTTTGCAACACTATTGGCTCATACAGTGTCACATGACTAAACAGTCTGTCCATAAACAGGCCAATAGCCAAAAACTACTGCCCTCTGACGTCCCTCAGCCGTATAATCAATCAAAACACTGAAATCAGAGGTTTATTAATTAAACAGATACTGACTAATTGTCACCTTATAGTACAAACTGTTCCCCTTGGGTTGAAAAAGTTATTGCCCACTGTCTGTCACATAAATATAAATGTAATACATTTCACAGCATCACACCCTGGTGCCATGTTGAGTGCTTCCACTGACTCACCTGTGTTTACATAAACACTGTATAAAACCATGTGCATTTTCTTTATAACAGCAGACTGTTTATTTTACCGCATAATAAAAACAATATGTACAGGCTAGAAGGCAAAGACTGGGAGCCATGAAACCTCAGGCAAACAAACAAAATAAAACAAACAAACAAAATACTGTGTGTGGCACTTACCTAAAACCTCTACATAGCAACGGTTGAATAAGCCTTTTATATGAATCTTCCACAGCATCTTTTAACAGTTTAAAGAGTTCCTCCCTTGCGTAGCCCTTTGGTCTCCATCTACAATACACACCAATACATTCAAGAGCTTTGTGATGGTGGCACTATATAAAATACAGACAGTGACTGATTGATTGATTTAGTATAAACACCAAAGCCTGCCCCTTCAGTATTCCGCATAGGAGTGTTTGTTTAAAACTAATATTAATATATATATATCTATATATATATATATATTATATATATATATATATATATATATATATATATATATATATATATATATATATATATATATATATATATATATATATATTATATATATCTATATTGTAAAACGGTATTTAAAAGACACTGGCAGTTTATTCTAATATTTCCACACGTACAACAAGCTCTTATGGCTATCTCACAAGGATAAGAATTAACATACAGAGCATGCTTATTTTTGAAAGCGGGGCGATATTAACATGAATGCACAGCAACTACCACTTAATTCTTCATTTCCAGTAAAGTTCACCAGAATACAACCCATCACTTATTAAACACATGGTAGCACTCAAGAGAAAAATTAGCAAAGAAATCAGAATGGCAAATAGATCTATCTTTCTCCTGACAGTCAAAGAAACCCAATATTACACAACCTTAACCCCATTCTCCTCTAGGAGCAAAGAAATTAGAGTGTTATCTGGAATGCATTTTTTTAAACTGTTTCCAAGATTAAATAAATGTTCAAGATTAAAACCACAAAAAAATGGTTAGCATGCTATTAAGAAGAATTAAAACAGAATTATATATTACTATAAATTAAATCTCTCTCTATATGTCTGTGAAAGGAGGTATAACTGCAGCAAAAAAGACCTTCTAACAACCTTTACTGTTCTTTCAACACAGCTGAAGAAAAGCTTTTGTCTGAAACAACCTGAGATATATATAGCGACTACATGGATAAACATGGATAATGCAAAACATATGAAAACGCATTTAAAAAGTACTATAATTTATAATTTCTTAAAATAGTCAGTCATGCTTGTTTGTTAAATTGATTGGCTTTACATTTGTTGAATACTTGCACTCGTAGAAATAGTCTGTCATTTAAGGATGAGTCATCTTGCTGCTCTACAAAATCAAGCTGTCTTTCAAATCTTCATGTTACCTTTTTCATTGAGCTACTTGCATAGGAAATCAACCCCCCCACCCCCTTCTCCTTTTTCAAATCCCAAACAGTCTGTTACCAATTCCATATTCCACTGAAAGTTGTTTTACAGGACTACCTTTTCCCAGCTTCAATGATTTTTAAATTTTGTTTTTCAAAATTGTCAAAACCACACATTTATATTTACTTGCATATTAAAAAAATATTATATATTTGCCCCGTCAGATTTTCTGCATTTTTGCACATTTTTCACTGAATTTGGTCAGATCTTTTTGTGGGTTGTTGTAGTATATAGAGGGAGTCTGAGAGAAAAATGGTTTGGTGCTTCTTTCATTTGTTTGGTGTGCAAGGTAATCAAACATTCAATCTTCAGGTGTGAAAAAGTTACTGCCCCCCTCTAGTTAACTCAACCCAATTAAAGGGATAATTATAGTCAGATGTTTGAATCCTTTGGTTAACAATCAGGCCTGATTTGGGCCAGCCCTGCCCAATATAAATATGACTAACTTTGTCCCTTACCATCAGAGTGAAGTTGTCAGCACACAGATTCTAGAGGCACATCATGCCACGAGCAAAAGAAATTCCTGAAGACCTCCGGAAAAAGTTGTTGATGCTTACCAGTCTGGAAAGGGTTACAAAGCCATTTCTAAGGCTCTGGGGCTCCACCAAACCACAGTCAGAGCCATATTGTCCAAATGGAGAAAGTTTGGGACAATAGTGAATCTTCCCAGGAGTGGCCATCCTGCCAAAATCTCTCCAAGAGCAAGGCGTAAAATCATCCAGGAAGTCACAAAGAACCCTTGAACAATATCCAGGGGTCTACAGGCCTCGCCTTGGCTAAGGTCACTGGGCAAAAATGGGATTCATGGCAGAATAGCAAGGCGGAAACCACTGCTCACTATGAAGAACATGAATGCTCGTCTCAAGTTTGCCAAAAAGCACCTGGATGATCCTCAAGAGATCTAGAACAATGATCTATGAACAGATGAGTCAAAAGTGGAACTTTTTGACCAACATGGGTCCTGTTATGTCTGGCGAAAACAAAACTGCATTCCACAGTAAGCACCTCATACCAATGGTTAAGCATGGTGGTGGTAGTGTCATGATTTTGGGGATGCTTTGCTGTATCAGGACCTGAACGACTTGCCATCATTGAAGGAATCATGAATTCTGCTCTGTATCAGAGAATTCTACAGGAGAATGTCAGGCCATCCGTCCATGAGCTGAAGCTGAAGTGTAGCTGGGTCATGCAGTAAGACAATGATCCGAAACACACAAGCAAGTCTACATCAGAATGGTTGAAGAAAAAGAAATTTCAAGTTTTGGAATGGCCTAGTCAAAGTCCAGACCTAAACCCCACTGAGATGTTGTGGCAGGACCTGAAACGAGCAGTTTATGCTCAAAACCCTTCTCTACTATTTTCTTGTGCCTCTCTACCACTTTATCCCAGACTTGTTTCAAAAGCTCCTTGGTCTTCATGGTTGCTTTGTTGCTTCACTATGTGAGTTGTAGCTTGAAAGTCTTTATACCCGAGGGAAATTATCTACAAGTTAAACCACTGAGTGTGACCTTTCAAACAAATAATTTGCACCTGAGCTGATTTAGGGCTGCAGTAGCAAAGAGGTTGAACACTTATGCAACTGAGATTAATCTGTTTTTCTCTGTAGATCTTACTTATTTATATTCTATATGCATTTTTTAACTTTACCAATGTGGAGTAGTTTGTGTAGATTCTACATGTAGAGTCTAATTTGAAAGTGTCGTGGAGTACGCTCAGGTGCTAACAAAATGTGAAAACTTTGTAGGGGGGTGAATACTTCTGCAAACCACTGTATTTGAGAATGTTTGTATTATAAGATTGAATGTATTATTTTTTAAACATTCAACAAAAAATATTAATATAAAAAATACGATTGTTATAATAGTTATTATAAGTTGCTATTGCTTTGACGTAACAGGAGCTGCTCAATTAACAAGGCCTTCATTAATCCAACAATTTAGAATTTACTGCAGTTTTTAGAAGCTTAATTTCTAAAAAAATAAATTACTATATAGAAATTTGTGGAGACAATTTATTTTTCTTCTAATGTAGAAAACTAAATTCTTTAGAGTCAGTAAAGTTTGGATAAATTGGGAAGACACATGTCTGGGACTTTACTGATTTTTTGTTTTTTAAATCATACGGTATCTTTTCCATTCCGCAGAGCTTTAGAC
This sequence comes from Polyodon spathula, assembly GCF_017654505.1. Lineage (NCBI taxonomy): Eukaryota > Metazoa > Chordata > Actinopteri > Acipenseriformes > Polyodontidae > Polyodon > Polyodon spathula. The sequence continues at coordinate 77,340,061 of NC_054538.1, read as the reverse complement.
AATCAGTTAATAATGCTTTTGCCTGGCGTAGAATTATAGACAGGTCTCAGAAGTTATTTTAGAATATCGTCAAAGTTGTGGTATTTTGTTTTGCTCAGCTGGCTCAATAAAAAAAAAAAAATACTGCTCAATGAAAAATAAATTTCTCTTTCTCGGATTTGAAGACCCGAATGGCTTGGTTAATACCCTCGAGGTGCAAGCCAGCCTTTTGGCTTTGAAGGTCTGCTTGCGTGACTGCCTCCAAGACAGCTGTGCTCCTGACTTTACCCTTGCTGTTCAGGTTTAAGCGCACTCATTTGTATCCAATTGGTATTTTCCACTACATGTTTTAAAATAACTTGGTTTGCATTTGATGTTTTTAACAATCTAATATAGAGTGAACTGTAAAACTACACTGCTTGTTGCCTCCCCAGGGATACTGTATTAAGACCCTCATGCAGAAATGTAATAAATAACCATTAGTGCAGTTCCTTTTATTTCTATAAGCCAAAGATTTTGCAGGGGCATGATTGTTTAGCTGAGATATATAAAATAATTTCTATCGGCAACTAATACATATACTGTGAGCACCCAGGGATCATTTAACTGCACCTTCTGCTGCCTCTCCTACTAGCTGAACATTTTTATAAAGCAACTGCCCTGATACACAAACACACACAGTAGTTTAGGAGAAGTGACATGTAGAAGATGCATACAGACCTTACGCTGAGACACCAGCCAATAAATTCATTCTTCACCCTGTCAGGAATGTTGACCTTCACTGTCAGGATCTTCAGATTCTCCCCTCGGTTAATGGCCAAAATCTGAGACCAAACATAAATGGCACAGACAGATGACACGCAAAATACCCAAAAGATGAACTTCAAGTCTGCTCTCATGCAACCGCTTCCTGTATAAAATGATGCGGTTTAAGGGATAGGAGGTAACGAAAGTGATGAGCCGTAAAGCATAAGTGTCTGGCCGCCTTTTTTTTTATTTCCTATGACATCTGAAACAATAATAAAAATAAATGTTACTCCTATGAACTAAATCTTTACAAAATAACCTGCTTTCCTTTCTCTTTTTTTAGATATGTGTACACACAAACTAATGTCTCATTTTGGCACTTAATTCCTTCCTACATTTCAAGATTCAAGCCTTTTTCAGTTGATAACTAATTTATAGTTGTATTGTTTGTTGCTTTGGGACCTCAACCCCATGGTTTAAAATCCATGATACCGTTGATGGTAGAGGGGATAATTTATTTAATAAAGCCGAGACCATTGTAAATATGCCCTTGTTTGGACACTATATTATTCCTGCACTACTCACTTCCTGACACTAACTAACCTAATAAACACACAAAGAACCATACTTAACACAGCAGACACAGGCCTGTACAATAATCCCATAAATATATATATACACAAACAGTCATCATATATATTTAAGCATATAGTGCCTAAAAAGCAAGCAATATAAAACAAACATTTCAAAGTAACCCCCTCCTGCTTCCTATACTTGGTGATGCCCTAATTGCAGGAAGTCAACCCTGAAGAAGGGTTCTAAAGGCTTCCTCAGCTAAAATGGAGGTTTCTTTATTTCTTGTTTCAAAATCATCATTATGACCATGCTAAACAAGGTAAGTACTAACATTTTGAAACTAAACAGATATACAAAGTAAATGTTTAAAATCAATGCATATTTATAACACAGCTGTTAAAACAACAATACAGGTTAGACAGAGCCCAACATAATCACTGCCTACCTCTGTAAAGCACTTTGTGATGGTGGTCCACTACGAAAGGCGCTATATAAAAATAAAGATACTATTATTATATAAATGGTCATGTAAAGTTTAGTATTTATGAGGGACCTTTGCGCTGTCACACATCCTCCTATTTAAACTTTCACGTGTCACATTGCTAAGCACCACCAAGTGAGCATTCGAATGAGCATTCGAATCTTTCATCCTTTCAAGCCACTACAATGCTTGATGATCCCTTTCCAGGGTAAGCTCATGGCCGATCAGGTAGTACATTAGCAAATCTATGGCCCACTTAGTTGCCAAGCATTCCTTTACGACAGCAGAATAGCGGGTTTCCCTGGGAAACTATTTTCTACTAAGGAAAACAACTGGTCTAAATCTTCTGGCTCTCCCTGCAACAGGATGGCTCCAAGGCCCACCGCTAAAGCACAACTTTGAACAATCTGGGCTCCAACACAGGATCGCAGCACAGTGCTTCTTTCAGAATTTTGAAAGCCTTGTCGCAGGCCTCCATCCACTTCACCCTGCTTAGGTTCGCTTTTTCTTGTCAAGTCTGTCAAAACTGCAGCTTTAGAAAATAATTCAGGGATGAAACTACGGTACCATCCTACTAAGCTAAGAAAAGATCTTGCATCCCTCTTAGTATTTGATAGACTACTGGCTCTGATAGCCTCCACCTTCTCCACTGTGGTCTGATGACCCCCCTTCCTAGGGAATATCCAAGATACTTGACTTCACTTCAGGCAATGACACACCTGGTGGGGTGGAGGGTCAGTCCAGCCTCTCTAATTCTTTCAAATTACTCAGATGATCTTGGTTAAAAATATCCATATCAAGATATGCTGCTGCAAAATCTTCAGCTCTTTGCAGGATTTCATCCATTAGCCTTTGAAATGTCGCCGGTGCTCCAAGAAGACCAAATGTGTGTTGTGTCCCGTGCGCCCCCCCCACCCCCTCCCACACGTGAAAGCTGACATTCTGGACATGACTTAGTAAGAGTACAGACTGCAGTGTATAGGCCTGGCCAATAGAAACATTAAGAAATGCACACCAGGATCTTTTGCTTCCCTACATGACCTGGCCAGGAAATCGTATGCCCACAGTCAGGATTTTTCCCCTCAATGTCTTGGGGATTACCAATTGTTCTTCACACACACACACACACACACACACACACACACACACACACACACAAACAAAAGAAAAAAGTTCAGCAATGTTCAAGAATGATGGAAAGCGTCCGAGTTGTGTGTGTATAAACAAAAACAGAACGTCCCAGGGGAAACAAGTAAGGGGAACGGCACCTCTAGTTGAATCGTCTGCATGTGTATGAAAAAAGCATGTGATCTACTTCATTGACTTGGCCAGACATAAAAACAATACTCCTGTTTATTTTTTACTGCATAAGACCAGTAATCAAACTGGAGTAGAGAAAAACTGACCTGTACATATTAAGATATCTACTACAGCAAATAATTGAAAAAAGTCAAGAGACTTGTTTGACATATTAGGTCAAAGGTCACTTACATAGGTAACATCAGTAAGTGAAATGGTTTCCGGGATGTGATGCTTTGACAATATTTTTTAACTGCAATATGCAAAAGTCAGAGTACCTGGAAGTAGTTCAATGTGACTAAACCACCCAAAATATCTATGCTAATTTTTTCACTTAGCCTCATTAATCAAGAATAAATCAAACATGACTACTGACAAAAAGAACCGAAGACACTGAAAACGGGCTTCTAGTGACAACGTTTTTCTTTTTGTATTATTGCACATACAGCCATAGTATTTCATAGCTGTGGATGGTATTACTTACCGTCTAACAGACTCCTAATTAATACCACAGGATTATTTAAAAACAAAAAAAAGCATGTCAAACTCTAAATAAAACCAAAACATGTATCCCTGCAGCCATGCCAGCAATCAGGAGAGAAATCACACAGAGGTTAAACATCTTAAACAAAAACAGCCTTTAAAACACAGTTCAGTGACCGAACCCCAGCATCAAACCCATCATTTCTGATGAAAAGTTCTTCATGTTTCTCTCCATCGTGGCAGAAAATATAAGAACCGCTCTTTACTCTTAGCCAGCACTAGGGTATATGCTGGCATTATACCAAAATAAATAATCAACACATTTACACAAACTTTAAAAAAATATGATTGTGCATATTACGATCGTGTATATATATCTATATATTATATATAAATATATATATATATAAAATACTGAAAAAAATCAAACTTATATTTAGTATAAATAAACATAATACCTATATCTATACGGTGCATATATATATATATATATATATATATATATATATATATATATATATATATATATATATATTATATATATATATATATATATATATATATATATAAAAGAGCAGTGCAATAAAAGAGCAGTGCAATAAAAACATGACGTTTTTGTATTTGAAAAAGTAGGAGTTAGGGGTTCTATTTACTTTTCTTGGTTAAAACATGATCTGTTTCAACTTTTGGCAACAATATATTCACCAAGTCAAACCAATAAATCTCATTTAAGACTGAAGGTTTGTTAAACCGTTTTGAAGAATACAAATATTCAATACAGAAGCTATTTCTTTTGCTGTTTATGCAATTCAGTGTCTGACACAAACAATTTGAATATTTCATGTAGGTAGATATACTGACAACAGCATCTGGACCAAATAAAATCTGGAGAAGAACAGAATGTTTTACACAAAGAAAGACAAAACAATGCTAAACAATTTTTCACAACAGCTACAAACTTGAAATATTCCACTCTGACAGAACACAACTCTCTTCAGCGAGAGGATCTACTGTAATCAGAAACATTTCCTTTTATTTGTATTACACTATCCAGATTCATTAAGAGTATAAATATTCAGGAATCTATCTTTCAGTTTAGGACATTTCGGGCCACTGCTATATAGTTTACCTTTGCTTGCCGAGCGTCTTATTAATAATGGCATATAAAAATGCAAATCAAGGAAACATAATCAAACAATGTTGTGTCAGTGAAATCTTCAGAAACATCACTTTCCTTTATTCATTTGTATTGTACATTAACTCATTTTATGTCTTCTAAAACTACAAATTGTAGGTTATTCATGTTATTTTCATTTTTTAAAAGGGTTTAACTATTGGTTAATTTACTTTATTTATTATGTTTTATAGGTGATCTATATTTTATATAATGTTGTACCTGCCTCGCCTACATATTTAATATAAACATTTTTGGCAAATTATACCAGAAACAATGTTGGTAGTTTTGCAGGACAGGTTTACAATGACTGAATATCTATTTTCTCTATTTGCGATTTCACTTTATCTTTACAATTATCTTTGCATTCTTTGCTTGTGCTCTTATGGGTTTTAATGTCCTTCAGTGTGTCTGTGATCCGTTTATGTTTACTGTGGACCACAGTGTCAGCCACATTTGCATCTCTTCTAAAAGCCCTACTGGAGTTTTTGGATATATATTATTGCTGGGACGAAGACAGGATTTTCATGTTCAGATATTCGCTCAATTTAAATATTCGTTCAGATATTTGTTTGTTTTTCAAATAGTAATAAAAGCCATTATATTGCTCTGAACACAGGCAGAGACAGCGTAGCAGCAGGAGCAGGGGACGTGGCCCCTGTGTGTGTGTGACTATTTTACAGCAAGACCTTACAATATGCGACACGTTAAAATAGAAAAATATCCCAGGAGTAAAGAACACGTTGTGTAGGACTTACTTTACCCCCGTGAATTAACTATAAAACAAAGGATGCCTAATAGCAGTTCAAGTTAAATGTTGTTTTGTTTATTCCCAAAATAGACAGTACAGAAAGTTTTTTTTTTTTATTCCCTTCCATTGCCATTTCTTCACAGTAAGCAGTGGCCATCGACACGCTTTCATAAAGTAATAGCATGAGGTTTACTTGTGCCTTTTTGTAGCTGAACCAGCAAACGAAAACTGAAATTTAAATTTTAAACACTTCAAATAAAACAAATGTGGAAATGTCGTTGCAAAATGTTTTGGTTCTCGTTTATTACATTCCACATAACAGAAAGTTGCAACAAAAAATATATAATAAATACAATCTATATAAAAATCACTACACAACATTTCCAGCAAGTGGGGCACTGTAAGTGAGGCATCTCAAAATGACGTGTTTGTCTTTCTGTCCCATGACATTCTGACTCACTCTAAAGCACCAAAACGCTTTTTTTTGACGTATAATCTGGTTTGTTTACTCTTTGCTGTCTAAAACTTTTCAACAGAGGCTCGAGCTGTGCTGATCCTTTTTTTTGTTAATATATACAGTATTAATCTCACATCTCACACAGAGCTCTTTTTCATTTGCCAATTTTGAAAATGTCACGCAACTTCTAATGCAGCGGTAAATAAATGGCAGGTATTTTTGTCATCAGCGAATATGAACATCTGATTTTTGTATCCGAATACATGTCAAGCACTAATGTATCATAGCACTAAATTCTCCACTATTGATGAAATATATATAATAATATATATATATATATATATATATATATATATATATATATATATATATATATATTTTATTTGGATATAATATAAATAATTAATTAATTTTAGATTAACAAACATTTTAATTAAAGTGAACATTAACTTTTTGACAGCTGGAAAAAGCAATTGAATTACATTAAAGTACATACTTTTATTTATTTTTTTATTTAGTCAGTGCCAATGTTTTTTTTTTTTTTTTTAACCCCAGTTTTCTCCCAAATTTGGAATGCCCAATTGTTATTTTTACCCGTTGCAACCTCCTGGCGACTCAGGAAACGGAGGCTGGAACATGCATCTTCCGAAACGTGCCCCTGCCAATCTGTCATTTTTCGCACTGCGGATCCACAGGAGGACAACACAGATCTGAATGGCTCCACTGCAGAAACGCAGGCGCCCTATCAGCTGCAGGGGTCGCTGGTGCGCAGAACTGGAACTGCAGAAAGGATAAGTTTTTTCAAACTTTTTTTTTTTTTTTTTTTTTTTACATTCCAAAAATATATTTTAAAACAAAAAGAATGCATAAATTGCATGCCAGCATTTCTAAGAATCATAAATAAAATTAATTTAGACACCTATCAAATCACAGCAGATTATCTTTAATGGTTGCAATCTCACAAAACAGTAAATTAGCATTTTCCCTAAAATGCATAAACAAGACAGTGCTATGCAGAAAGCGGTTACATTCACCGTTGTTCCAAGCTGCTGCACGTTACAAGCCATGAGCACTGTCACTGCAGAGCACTCTGTGTCAATCACAAACCCTAATTCAATCACTAGCTAATTCGGACATGTCACATATGTTAACCACAGTGCTTTAAAATGACTGGGGGACATGCTTCTGATGCGCGGTCTCAAGCACTGCACTGGTAGTGACATACCAGCCCTGACATGCTGCCTACCAACAATGTGAGTAACAGAACTGTTATAAACAGCACATGGGGGGGGAACAGCAGGTAAGCAGATTGTCAGATCCTGCGTTCCTGTGGATCGGGCCGAAATAATGGACCTGACAAGGTTTACGCCGAGAACCAAATCAAACATGAAATTAACAGCACACGTCTCAAGCCACAGCAATTCCTGCTCAAGTTACAGGCCACACGGACACCCTTGAGCAACTCGTTTTTTACCAGCTGACATTTAAAAAATGTGTTTTAGAAAAACTAATCATTTTGAGAGCATCTTGCCTTGTTTTATTTATTAATTTTTAAACCAATTATTTTGTTCCAACTTAAATGTTTAATGCCCTATATGGAGGTACGTCATCATGCAAAAGCACACTTACTAAAGTGAAAACTATTGTAGACTACACAAGATAAGAACAGCAACAAAAGAGCTGGTTATAAAGAGGAGCAGTTAATGCATTGATCCAAGCATTTTTTTTTTTTAATGTACTGTTAAAATTGTTTTTTTCATACAATTGTAAAAAAAATGTTGCTTTGCACTTGCTTCAAAAGTAGGGATATTGATCTTTTAATCCACCTGATAAGAAGCAACACTGAAAGTGAAGCTGTATACTGCCATAGGACATTTCCAAACATGAAAGGGGAGCTCTACTGAATAATCGCTTTGCTCAGCATTTTGAAAGGAGCTTGAACGAGGAAGCAATGGTATTTTATGTACACACGTCTGTATTCTTTACACTGTATATAAATGCTACTGTAGCTGCCAAAAACGGAAAAAAATAGGTTTTCTAAATGCACCACGTTTACAAAATAAGAAAATTTTGCACAGAGAAACAAAAAGAATGACATCACCTTTTTTTTTTTTTTCTTTTTTTTTTAAATATCTTTTTCTTTTGGTCAGGGCACGCAACTGAATGAGATTATAATAGAAGGCTTTCCAGTACAACATAATTAAAACAAAACTGGCCAAAGGAGCTGAAAATGTCAAGTAGTACACCATATCCTACCCTTACCGTTCCCCTCTGCACATATGCACTCGTTTTCCATATAGCAGCTGTCTACGAAGGGGCTGATAACTCTCTACTGTGAGAGAACATCTGTGCTGCAGACCCCTATCAAACAGGAAATCAAATATAATGTCCACAAGACACAGACTGACTGGACTCCAGATACATAAATACACATACATACACACATATATATATATATATATATATATATACATATATACACACACACACACACACACATATATAATACATGAAGGCTATATTTGCATCGTGAGCCATTCGAAAAAAAAAGGGTATTATATTGCAGCAGTGATGTCAGAATGGCGTCAGAATTTGTCTAGAAGATTATATTTGACCTTTGACCCATATTTGACTCCTGTGCACCCCGACCACTTTCAAACAAAATGTCTTGTTTTAAATCACTCGACCACACCAACAATTCTTGGTTTTTAGGCACTTAACATATCTGTCTCTGAAGATTTACAATGATCCTTCACCAACGGCCACACAAACCAAGCGAACAAGACAAATAATCTTCGACAGCGTTGAAACACCTTGTCCTTAAAAATATGTTATATTGCAGTTCACTATTTACCCAGTTTAATTCACTGTTCCTGAATTATCAAAAAGAAAATTACATACTTAAGATTCTTTAATATTCGACTTAATTGACATTATTATTATTCATTATATTCACTTGCACTTTGAACCTTAACACCCGATTACTGTCTTTTTATTACAGATACCAATATCCATGCATTATAAAAAAATAATTGATGGGCTTCAGTGAGTTAAAGGAAAATAATTCCATCTTGGGTTTTTGTGACAGTTTATAAACTAATCGCCCTGACGGTCTCGTAGTTTATGACGTCATAAACACAGATGGAATTATTAAAACATAGACCCAGATGGAATTCTTTTCCTGTAACTCACTGAAGCCCATCTATTATTATTCTCTCTCGCTCATATATATAAATAAAATAATCGCGATTAACCTTGAGATTGAAAAAAAATTCAGTTAATCTCGGTTTTAAATCGCATATTTAACAACTACTGCATCCACCTCATTTAAGTTTGCTTCATTACCAATGCTATTACTATCATCAGCATTATAATCATCCAAAAACAACCCAGCACAAAACCCTGTTTTCCTATTTCTGGATTCTCTTTATAGTTTTATATTTATTTACAATCCAGCCTTTGTTGTTAAATTGTTTGAACCAACTGCTAACTCACAACAGAGTCAGTTTATTGCTTACCTTACTGCATTTACAATTATCAATTTTCTTTACAGTTTCCTTTTATTCATAAACTGATGTTTTTCATTGCTGTTTAATAACAATAACTTGAAGTTGCCTGAATGAAACAAAACATTCACTGAGTAACGGTTATATCCCCCATAACTGTAAATAATATTGTTTAAAAATAAATGTGGTTATTGAGATAAAACAAGACTAGAATTTTAATGTGTCTGCAGTCAGTAGCTATCCAACAGTGCTGGTTATAGCGCCTTTCACAGAGGCCTACCATCACAAAGCGCTTTACAAGACGCAGTAACAACAACAAAATCCATAATACTTCAAAATACAGAGAAATTCATAATACATGACAGTTACCAAGTAAACCTCTTTCTATCCAGTGAACCGTCAGAACATTTAAAAAAAATAAACGTCCCATTCACAACTCCTTCAGTTTGAGTCCTTTGCTACATAAGCCAAGACACTGATTAAAATATAAGTTTGTGTGTATAATTATATATATATATATATATATATATATATATATATATATATATATATATATATATACACACACACACACACACACACACACACACACAACATCAGTTTAAACTTTTCAATAAGCATTTTTTTGGAGTTTTGCTAAAAAATTGCTGAATAATTGTTATAATCTATTTCTTGTAAGTTTTGCTACAAAAGATTGTTCTTAAAATTTTTTGTTTTTGAGAAATTTCTAGAAACTAGAAACTTCCATTGGGGTATGTAAACTTTTGACTACAACTATATCTATATATCATCTCTATATGCGCCTCAACCCTAAAACCCTAGGTGATGCAAAGCTTTTGGCCAGGGCTGTATGTATGTATATATATATATATATATATATATATATATATATATATATATATATATATATATATATATATATATATATATATATATACACACACACACACACACACACACACACATTTTGCCCCCGCATGTCGCAATAGTTTAGTAAACATCTGTTCACCTGGTGATGATGGATGTTTCTGACGCTGGCAGTAAAATCAGCGTAAAGTTGAAATTTATCAATATCTTTCGGCTTGGCCCCTTTCTCATCCTTCTGTTCCTTCAATGCAGTTTTTGACACTGTGGAATGTATGGTTATATAGTTCTGTTCACATCTGTGAAGGAAAACAAAACAAACAAAAAACACTAATACATACCTGCTTGACACAAAAAGCAATTTAACAATGGTTAGACGTTACTAAAATTAAGTCATGACTATTGAACTTTTTTCTTTTCTTTATTGTAACACCTTACTGTATAATTTATTAATAGAAAACTAAACCTAAGTAATAAATCATTTTATGTGATCCATTTTCTACAATGTACCCATCTTGGTACTTTATGAACGACAATAAAAATGAGTATCTTTAATGGCTTTTTTGCATTATGATGCCAAGGACCAGGACCATGTGACATGACATGATCAATTTCGCAATACATTAGAGCAATCAGATAGTTGGCTTGTGAAAACTAACAAAAGCACATGTTTATCAAAGAGGTCACCAAGCAGCACTGTGTTGCACATCTTTCTGGAAAAGACTGGGGAAGAAAACAGCTGAAAGCTGTTATGTCACTATGCACAACAGCTTCAGTGCTAAACGCAGGTATGACCAGAACTGTGCTAGGAAGTTATAATGTGGCTATGTTTTTAATTAGTGTTTGGTGCCATCTGGTGGTCAAACACAGTATCTGGGCAATAACTAAAATTATTTCTCTGTGGTGTTTTAAAATTTCATATGGGATTGCTTGAATGAAATCAGCTAATGTGCACCTTGCTTTTTACACACTATAAGACAGAAAAATAACATTTATATGGGAAATCAAATCGAGAATGCCACTGTAAAGTAGATGACAATAATAAAGAAAGCATACATACAATCTTTTTACAAAGACCAATGTCTCTTTGTCCTTGGCAATCATGTCTGCCAAGATTTGCTGAACTCCAGCCTCAACTTCAGCCAGTGTTGACAGGCCTAAGGAAGTAATGTATATAAAACAGGGTTTAGATCAAGAACAGATTCTACATTGCTGGAGTGTTTCCTTTGCATTGCAGGTAAATCAGGGGGTTAAGATTTACTGCTGGGAAAGTTTGTTAGCAACACATCCGATGTTAGCATGTTCCTATGCGCTGTAAAGGGACAGATTGGGAGCCACATTTTCTCAAATCAAGCGTATTTGAAAACAATTAGAAGTGTAAAAGGCAGAGTGGATGGGTGGATACATTGTTACAATTTCTGTAAAGACATAGACCCAGATACTCAAAGCGATGCACAATCTCCTCGCAAAAATTGGTGCTTTTGCACAACAATTTATATTTTCCAACACTGCATTAAACAGTTGCGCGAAATTGGAATATAGCAGTGTTTTGTTCAATTCGCAAAGCCGTTTGTGCATTCATTACCAATATAGCAAATGCACAAAAGAGCTAAGAGAGAATGCAGAATTGGAATAACACAGGACAATGAAGGACAGTTAACATTATCCCAACAAGCTGCTATCATCGGTTTCCCCACAGTATGTACCAATATTAATCAGATGAGACTCCACAAAAATATAGCCTATAATGCGGGACCACTCAAACACACAACTAGCACCCCGAACTACAGCTGCCCACCCCTGCACCCGTAATACGCAGCACTCCACGAATGAGAAAAATAAAGCAATGGACCACAGGATACATGTGTTACTTGTATTTACAGATGTGTAACCTGTAAAACAACCCACAATAAAGAGAGGCAGGAGAACAGGAAATGCACAAACTGGCTAGGGTAAAAAAAAAAAAACAGATGCCAATGAAAACCAAAAGTAAAACACACAATTGCAGCAGCCGGTAAAGTGCAAAACAAGGTATATGGACAACAGAAAACCACCCTAAAGGTCAGACCACGCACACCCTCAAAAGCGAATTACAAAAAAGAAAATGCATAGGATCATATAATCATATCATTTATGTAATGTTACTTGTTATGCTATACCTAGCCATTGTCCGAACCTTCATTTTTCGTACAGAAATATATATAATTAGGAGAGCCTCATCATATTACATTTAATGTAATGGAACTTCATAATCTCTAGTACCATGAAGAGGTGTGCATTACCATTCTATATTCCTGCAGCTGCTATGCAGACTCCCCCCTTACTCCATAGATAGAATTGTCTTGTTGTCTCAAACTGACGGTTTGTCTGCGTGAGCCTTCTATGTTTCTGTACACAACACGTCATTACTCGCAGTCGAAGGAGGTGCTGTCACTCTTTCGTTCACGCAGAAGTTACCACAGAAATAAAAGAGAAATGGACATCAATGAGAACTTAATTATTAAAGTAAAAAAATGTTCTTTATGATGCCAGTGTCAGTGGTTATGAAGACAATAAAAAGAAAGACGACATAATAGAACAACTGGAAATTGATGGTCTCTCTCTCTTTATTTGACCTTAATTTTAGTCAAAGTGACGGGGAGCGCCACACATTGGTTTAGCATTTCTGTAAAATGACGCTTCTTTGGTTTAATAATGTTGACCAATAATAATAATAATAATAATAATAATAAGCACACACCAACTGAAGATTTCGTCTCCACAAAAGGAGCAAAAGCAGGCAGTACCGTATTATTTCAATTTGGCGCCACCTTCGAATTAAAGACTCCCTCATATTAAAGTCGCCCCCGTATTGACGCCACAGTCATATATCAGCTTTATAATAGAAGGTCGCCCTCGAATAAACGCCGCTATCAATAAAGAAACGTTATGTGATTTTTTTCTCCCCCTACTAAAAAAAGCAAACAAAAAAAACAAGTAGTAAACAAATAAACGCGCAACACTGACTACGTACATGTAACACCCCCGAAGAGACGGGAGCCTCAATGCAGCACGCACATTACAAACTAATGTACACACACATTGTAAGCACATTGTATTTTATGGCAGCACAGTTCTGAAAGAAAATGCATGATAAACCACGTAGAGAACAGCAGTCCTTCTGAAGTTCTTACAGGTGGTTTTGTTGTTTTAAGTTCAATTGTAATTCCGTACGAATAAAAACAATGTGCTTGCTATCTATGCGTTTCGGTTTCTCTTGCACAGAAATTACAAATAAGCAAGTTACAGTGAGAAAATATTAAATAACCGAGTAAGATATATTGTAATATTTACAGAAATCAAACTGATATTCTGAGGAAATTTTGGTGCAGAAAAACATCTATGTCACTATTTCCCGCCCCTTAACAATCAATACACATTCCTGATTCGCTGGTACAGTACTCCCCTGACCTTCCAACTCCCACCTAATAGGCTCTCAGTAACTGTCACCGGTAAATGTGCTGTAGTCAAAGTAGGTTCGCCACACACGCTGCTACATACAGGCAGGCTACCGTATTACAGAAAATAAGCAACCCTGATACTTCTAACATGTCATAAATCATTAATAAAACATTTCAGCGTTTAAAAATCACAGTTTAGTAATAAAGGTCGGCCTAGTATAACGACTGCCTTCTTAAGCACCGCAGTCATTTTGATTAATTTAAAATAAACGCTGCGGCACCAAATTGAAGTAATACGGTATTTTCTTTTCATGACTAGCTACAGTGGGCTTTATTTTTATGTACCACTAGATTTTGTTTGGGGGGGTCCCTTAAGTCTAGGTCAGTGACACAGCTGTCAGCCATGTGCATAAATCTTGTTCTGTCACCCCCCACCACCCCAAAACAAAATCTAGTATGAACACTTAGGGGTTACAGGCATGCCTGTATTTTCATGATTTACTAAAACATTTTATTTTTAAAAGTACAATATGACTGCCCTCTACAGTTTATAGAGAGCAGTGCATCTTCTAAATAAATGAAAAAAGCTATTTGTAACTAAAGCAACCATTTTTAACCCTGTTTCCCCAAAGCCTTTTTGATGTTTTCCTGCTGCTCTTTTGCAGGGAAAAGCTTTAGAAAATGGTTTTAAATTAATAAATACATAAATAAAAATGTAAAAGACAAAACAAACACAAACAGGGTCAGAGAAAAGTGTACTCATGGATTTAACCCTAATTTAAAGTAAATGGATATTTCCAGATGTAACAAAATTATATCTACACACAGTCGAAGCCGCTTAAGTGAGATGCCCCAGTGGAGTGAACAACCGTCCCGCTTCAGCAGGCATCTCGCTAAAGAAAAGTGCAGTTAAACCACACGAGAATTCGGATTGGTCAATTAGAACAGCAGATAAAACTCACAGACACACACACAGGAACAAGAATTTAAAGCCCCCCCCCCCAAAAAAAAGTGCTCCTAATGAAGTCTTACTTCAGTGCTGTAATTTTGTTTACTGAACATATTTACCTGATGTACAGCGAGGTCCTGAGCTTTTGATTAAGCATTGGCTTGATATACGCTCTCCTTTGACAACAGCTTGCAAACGCAAACGCAAAGTGCGTCCTCTGCATTACGGTCTTTCCCTTTGCGTTTCCTTTTCATTTCAGGGTTTGCGTTTGATCACCACTCACCCAGAATAGCATCTGTGTTTTTGCTTATCCTCCCTGCCTGGCTTTTGGAGATGTGAAATTGAGCAGCAACGGAGAACAGAGACGATGTGGGGTTCTGCAGAGCTTCCAGAACATTTACCCTGTCAGCAAGGGACCATTCGTTTCTCCGCCTAGACATTTTTATACTGAAACTGCTGTACTGTACAACTTTTGCTGAAACGGTTGTTCAACTTGCAGTGTACAGATAAAGCACAGCACTGGTGAAAAGCCCAGCAATCATCCCAGTAAAGCAAAAACTATTATTATTTTTTTTTATTGTGCCTACAAACCAAAACTGACTTGCACATTTTTAATAGACGAAAATTGGTTTCCATTTAAGTGTCTCGCTAAAGCGAGTCCCATTTAGCTGGCGTGTGTGTGTGTGTGTGAGTGTGTGTATATATATATATATATATATATATATATATATATATATATATATATATATATATATATATATATATATATACACACACACACACACATAAGAAAGTTTACAAACGAGGGGAGGCCATTCGGCCCATCTTGCTCGTTTGGTTGTTAGTAGCTTATTGATCCCAGAATCTCATCAAGCAGCTTCTTGAAGGATCCCAGGGTGTCAGCTTCAGCAACATTACTGGGGAGTTGATTCCTGACCCTCACAATTCTCTGTGTAGTCACATACACACACAGAAAAAGTTTGTGAACCCCAATGATAATTATGCAAATTCCATAGTTTTACGACAGCCTTCTTGAATCAAAACCAATCCAATAGGGTTTATATTAACCAATTCCATGTCTTTTGAAACACAATGATGTATGAATTAGACAAACAATGAGTAATTAAGATTCAGGGTATGTGAAAAAGCAAGTGAACCCCTGGTTTTATCAGCTAAATTAAGGGGATAATTAGAATCAGGTGTTTAAATAATTAGGTAGATCTTCAGGGGTGAGTTTGGGAGGCCCCACCCTATATAAAGATCAGAAACTTTGTGAGTTTGGTCTTCACCATACAGGTGTGTGGAAACACGTCATGCCACGATCAAAAGAAATCTGAGGACCTCAGAAAAACTGGTATTGATGCTCATCAGTCTAGAGAGGGTAACAAAACCATTTCTAAGGATTTGGGGCTCCACCAATCCACTGTCAGACAGATCTACAAATGGAGAAAGTTCAAGACCACAGTCAATCTACTCAGGAGCGGTCGGTCTGTCAGAATCTCTCCAAGAACAAACTGGAAAATCATCAAGGAAGTCACAAAGAACCCCAGATTAACATCCAAGGATCTGCAGGCCACTCTCGCCTTAGCTAATGTTAGTGTTCATGACTCAACTATTATAAAAAGACTGACCAAGAATGGTGTTCATGGAAGGACAGCCAGGAGGAAACCACTGCTCTCTAGAAAGAACATTGCTGCCCGTCTGAAGTTCGCCAATGAGCACATAGATGATCCACAAGACTTCTGGAACAATGTCCTCTGGACAGACAAGTCAAAAGGTAGAACTTTTTGGCCTCAATGAGAAACGTTATTGTTGGAAAACATGGATTGAGAATTGATTAGCAGTTTGCTACGCATGTGGACTGGCAGAGCTATACTGGTGTTCTTTTCTGAAAAGAGACTAATATTGCAGATAGCAGACTGTTTGGCTCAAATTGCATGTACTGCTTACAATTGATAGAGACGATGCGGCTACAAGCTTCTTGCCCAGCATTGACTGCAAGCTAACGAGATAACAATGCTGTGGACCAGAAGGGGCCAGGCTGTAAGACTTTGGAATGCAAAGCATAAAGGGGCTAAAAGGCTCCCAGGGACTGGCATTGGACCCAGAGGTTCTCGGAGAGATCGAAAGAGATAATGCCACTGGGATCAAAGGGGCAGATTTATGGACCTTTTTTCTTCAGGAGTGTGAAGAATGCACTGAGTTCAGAGGTTGTCACACTAGACTACACACACACACACACACATAAATTAAATTACCTTGACCATTGGTTAAGTGTCAGAGAAAGGGGAGGTGGACCATCTATACAGAAGGGTATTTAATGTCATGCAAACATTGTAATGTTGAGTATTCTGTTTGTCCTGTACCTGGGACCAGACTCCCTGCATATTTCAATAAACCTGGCAACTGATTGAAGAAAAGGACTCTGTGCATTTTCTTGAATCTACTTACTCACCATCTATTTTTTGTAAGTTACTTCAGTTATGATTGTCGAAAACCAAATACTGCGTTCGAACAGAAGAACCTCATCCTATCCATCAAGCATTTTGGTGAGAGTGTGATGGTTTGGGGATGCTTTGCTGCCTCAGGACCTGGACGGCTTGCCATCATTGACACAACCATGAATTCTACATTGTATCAGAAGATTCGAGAGGAGAATGTCAGGCCATCCGTCCGTGAGCTGAAGCTGTCCATGCAAGGAAGCTCTCAAATGTCACAGAGTTAAAGCAGTTCTGTAAGGAAGAATGGGCCAAAATTCTTCAAAATCGATGTGAGAGACTGACCAACAGTTACAGGAAACGCTTAGCTGAAGTCATTGCTGCTCAAGGGGGTGCCACCAGTTACTGAATCTAAAGGTACACATACTTTTTCACACATGGAAATTGAATGTTGAATCATTTGTGGATTAATAAATGTTGATAAAGTATCACGCTTTTGTGTCATTTGTTTATTCAGGTTATCTTTATCTATTATTAGATCTTAGATTAAGATCTAATAACATTTTAGGTTTGAAATATGTGAAACCCCCAAGTTGTTCACAAACTTTCTCGGCACTTTTATTTTATTATATATATATATATATATATATATATATATAAAATCTTTTTTAATCCACAATAGCACCGAGTTCCCAGTATAAGATGGTCAGCACTGTAGAAGCACTGCAGAGACGTACCTTCACTCTGGGGCTGTACGTAGGAGTGCAGATTGAGAGTTTGAGGAGACTCCAGCAGAGCCAGGGTCGGGGGTTCCAGACCCAGCTGCCTCGCTCTCCTGGCCTTCGACAGCTTACTGCCTTTCTTATAAGGAGCATACTAATGAGAAATAAAAGCATCAGGATTAACATGCTGGTAAAACTTCATACAATCGATGTCAGACTCTTAAGCTGAGGGAACAAGAAGCCCCTTTCAGGAACAGTGGCTTGAAACCTGATTCCAGCAGACTGCAATACCTGCTTTGAGGTAACTTTGCTGTATCAAACCCCAAGTCTCCTCTGGTGGGCCATGCAGTGGCCTGAAACCTAGTCTCCTGAAACCAAGTTCCAAGCCACAACGTGGCTTCGTGTTCCCTCAGCTTTAATATCTTCAGTTCATTAAAATGTCAGTTTGAATAAAATAAAACTGTTCAGTGGAATAAATTAAACTGGTGGATGTTTATGATAAGGTTTTCTTAACTTCAGAGAACAGCTTTAGTATGGCTTTGAGAGTTTGTGTTTTTGAAGTACTGAAATTGGTCCACTGTAGTAGCAAAATGCAATATGTGAATCCAAGTGCAGCGCCAGTTTACATGTTTTCAGTTCGCAGCAGTAAACCAATTTGAAAAGCCATACACTGATTACTCACCACATCATCCAACTCATCTGCTGATCTACAATTCAGCAGAGCCTTCTCCAGACTGATTGTTAAAGTCCCCTCCTTCTTCAGAGTCTGTATCACTGCATGCACCTTCTTTGCAATGTTTCTAAAATAAGATAAGCATGCAGATTAAATATTCTAAAACCAGAAGGTACAACCAGGAATGGAAACATGCAAATATGCCAGTAATATATAGTACACCCTCTACCAGAGCTGGAAATGCACCAATTAGAACCATCGCAGTATCATGAAAAAGTAGACCAGCAGGACCTATATCCACGGGGATGGAACTATGACTCCCACCACATAGCAGTTTGAGCCATTCCTGTTTTTACTACAAGTTTTCTACCTACAGTTCAGAGTATTGGTAATACGTGTATAAAGTGATTTTTATAGCAGGCTCGACGAGCGCTATTTACTTGAAGGGAGGAAGGTAGACAGGAAAGCAAGTCTCGTGATCGGGAACCTTGGTGACTGAAGTCTGGTCGGATGACCCCCCCCCTGACCCCAGGGGTCACGCTGGCTAGAGAGCTTGAACGGCGGATGCCTGAGAAGCTATGGGAAGTGATCAATATCCCACCCAGAGAATGGACCCCCGGCACCCAGCTAAAAAAATCCCACTCCTGTGAGGGGAAGAAGACTGCGCCCTGCATAACACTATACAACAGAAGACAAACAGGACATAGCAAGATTAGTAAGACAACCTAGAAGAAAGCCATCCACACAGCGGAGGGGAAAAACCACCTTTTTTCTTTTTACATTAAGGAAGAAACTTCTGGTAGTCCCGGCAGAGAGGGCACCTCTCAATCTCAACTGCTGATGAAGTCCAGCGACCCAGACTTTTAATAATATGCTGATTTAGTCCATTCATTAGAGTCAGTAATGGTGTTGAATCCCAGACAGATAGGATCTAATGGTAGTGGGTGACAGCTGGAGGATGTCTCGGAGGTGCACAACGAATGCCAGGATCCCGTTGTGGTTGAACTGCACCGGGATGATTCGGTGCTGGATGCAGAATCGGGAGTATGAACTCCATGCTGTTCTGTATGATGAGTTGGTTGCTGGAGCCAGAGCTGCTGTCATGTAGCGCTGAGCAGAGAGAAGTAAACTGGAAAGGGATGAATTTATTCCACGATTATATGATGGAAGGGAGGAGGTTGCAGAGGGAGAGGCAATGCTACTGGCATGATCTGTTGGAATCTGCGGAGCTGCAAACGGGAGAGAGCATCAGCAGCGTTATTAGAGGAACCAGGCACATGCCTGGCTTGAATTAATTAATTATTTGACACAGATAGCCATATGAGCCTTTGCAGTAATTTCTTAATGAATGGTACTGAAGATCAGCCTTTATTGATTATTTGGACTGTGGCTGTATTGTTGCTAAAGAATAGAATTGATTTTCTAGTCCATGATTTGCCCCAGCTGAAAGCAGCAGCAACTATTGGGTATAATTCCAATAGCAGTGGATTTCTGTTCCAGTGGTAGAATTGCTACTTCAGGGGGACATTGGCTGAAAAACCACTGATTGGCTAGGATTGCCCCATAGCATATATGAAAAACGTCCATGAATAGAGTGAGATTTGCAACCGCTATGCAATCCTCTTAGAACATAGATAGCCCATTCCAATGCTGCAGTAGAGTTGTCCACATTTTTAATGTCCGTCCTTGCTTCCTGTAGCGTCAGATTGGGTCATTCTGTGTATGAAACCAACTCCCCCACTGACAAAAGAATGCTTTTAAAAAGAGCTTTTTAAAAAGGCTCTTAACCCTCCGAAGATCCTGCAGAAAGGTCCATGTGTGGTACTGCCCTGTTGACGATGACGGTGTCAATTTCGAGAACTGATGCTGCTTTGGCTGAAAAGCACTTATGATATTCATAGAACAGACCAAGCAACAGGTTCCTCCATACTGTCTAGCCCAGATTCTGGTTTCTTACCGTAGCTCCTCCACAGTGAGCTGCACATCTCGCACTGCATCAGCATCCATGTGGTTGATGAGCTCCTTCCTGTAGCGCACAATGAATGGGATTGTGTTCTCCTCTTTGAACAGGTTCACTAGGTTTGCACACACCCATGGATCTACAACCGTTCTTTCAGACAACACCTGCAATCAGAAGATTTGTTTGTCAGCACGTTCAGATATCAAGTCTGATGCTGATCTGAAGATAAATAGGACAGTATTCTTAATCTCCAGACTACGGGACTGTTGAATTTTTAATTTTTTTTTTTTTTTAAAACGCATGCGCCATATTTCTAAAGGGTTTACTCAAGTCTTGAATTCACTCTGATATCAACGTACCTGAATGAAATCCCAGTTCATCTGCACATCTCCAAGACTGCCGTTGTCCTTTTTACAATGTTTTACTGGTTTGCCATCAGGGCACCCAGCAGTTTTCATCTTTTTTAAAGCAGGCTCGTCGAAGGTGAAATCATCTTCAAGTTCTTCCTTCTTAACATCATGCAGCTGACTACTAGACGAAGGTCCTTCAGGGAGACATGCCGAATCATGCTTTAATTCTTTCGGTTCCGCACTTGTTCCCTGCTTTTCAGTTTGTGGCCCTTTTGTTCTTGTTGCTTCTTTCACCTGAGCACCC
Organism: Polyodon spathula; assembly: GCF_017654505.1. Lineage (NCBI taxonomy): Eukaryota > Metazoa > Chordata > Actinopteri > Acipenseriformes > Polyodontidae > Polyodon > Polyodon spathula. The sequence goes on along the minus strand of NC_054538.1, from coordinate 77,318,908 downwards.
TTGTACTGCTCAGTTTCATTATGGCTTCCAGCAGTGACAATAAATGACAGTCTCTGTAAAAGTTGATAAGGGTAAGCGTTATTAGCCTACATAGAGACATTCAAAAGTTACGTCAGCATGACAAGATCGAGCTTTTTTTACTATCCTTTCATCCTCTTAACCGCATCATCGAATACTGCCAGCTACTGTACAAACCTACAACTTTAGCAACATTCCAGGTTAGTTCTCCTTTGTAACAAATGAGCCAAACAGAATGCCATTAAAATAGGCTTTTTAAAATTTAAATTCACCCAGAATGTGGGAGTGAGGCAGACACTAAACATAGCAATGCTGACAACAGGTTCTTTAAAAGTTTATAATAGGGTTATCTGCAGGCACAGAGCAGCCGCCCCACCCCCACACACTTACGTGGCGAGGAACACAGCAGACGAAACTGGAGCTCTGACTGAGAGATCCACTGCTGTATTTAATTATCATTATACACTTTCTATCAAGCGGTCAAACAAGTACACAATTTCTGAAGATCTTTGTGTCCAGTAAGCAATAGTTTTAATAAATACTGTACCTCTTCTTTCACAGGCACCCCGACCACACCTACATCTTTTTCCAGAGCTGATGCTTTTGTTTTTCTTCCTACTTTAGGTTTTTCAGGAGCTGTTTTTGGGGGTGCTTTTGGTTTTGGTGTTTTGGGGGCTTTTGGTGGTTTTGGGGGTTTGGGGGCTTTGGGCTTTTTCGGTGTGGCAGGTTTCTTTCTGGGTTTCGTCACTTTGCTCTCTGGTACCCACTCCTCCTCCTCCTCCTCATTTTCACATTCTGTACTTCTGAAATCAGATGAATACAACAAGATGAAACTCAGAATTACAGTTCATTTCGCAGCTGCACAGTTTTCTTCATAGCCTAGGAGGCATTTCTCAAAATAACCTTTTACAAAACAAAAGCAAAGCCAACCCCTCAGCTATGGATAAAACCATAACAAATGCCTGCTCAACAAAATACAGATCAGAACTGGAAGAGGCGTGCCATCTAGGAACAATAAGAGAGTGCTTTTGGTACATTTTTATGAATGTTTAAATGCTTTAAAAGTGTCAGCATATAAACCACATCCCCACTCTCTCTCTCTCTCTCTCTCAGTTTTGCGGGATTAAGAGTTTTGTTTGACACAACCTCCTGACAAATAATGCACTGGGGCTTGGGTCATCCTCGGATCCATTAAATGTAAATACCAGTGTTGGTCCCCGCAACCGTTACCTAATAGCAAATTAATCTATCCAAAACATTACTAACGCAACTACTTATTCACCAACTTCACTCGATGTACATAGAAAACACCAGCATACAAAGGCAAGGTGGGTGGGAAGCAATTTGAAAAATAAAAAAATGATTGGAGAGTGTACAGGATGTTATTTACCACATCAGGTGGGCTGTGATGTGTAAATTAAACAGAATTTTCTTTTGGCAGATGGTCTTGTGAGATATTAAACCTGGATGAATAAACCCATATAATAACATGGAGCAGAAATCAATCAATCAATCATTCACACTACAGTACAATTCACAAGTCAAACTACAAATATAGCCGCTTTTGTTTCACATTAACATATGTTACTATATACAGCTAACCTCTCCAGAAACACATGGAAATAACAGGTATATTCCTATATCCCTGGCAATACTGTAGCACATATTTTATACTGTTGAAAATGAAAAGTATTAAAACTGTGTTTTTTAGTGGGTTTTTTTTTTTTTTGTAGTCATTCCAACAGAGTTCAATGCACTGCACTACTTTTATGCAGAAAGAAATGGCTGGGCCAGCCTGCCACAGGATAGCTTCACTAACGTCAGACTCGGAAGAGAATGGACACAGACACTCAGTACTTCAGGGGATGAAAGCACTCATGCGCACACTTAATTATAAACAAAAGGTTTAACAAAACAGAAACACTTTACAAAACTGCACAGTGGCCAAAATAAACAGACAAACCAGACATGAAACAAAACAAACAAGTATGGTGCTGGTGTATCCCCAGCACGCGTAGCAACTCTTTACTTCAGGTTTCACTTCAGGATTCTCTCTTACTCACGACTCCCGTTCCACCTCTGAACACACCAACCCCGCTCAGCCAAAGCTACTACTCACGACTCCCGTTCCACCTCTGAACACACCAACCCCGCTCAGCCAAAGCTACTACTCACGACTCCCGTTCCACCTCTGAACACACCAACCCCGCTCAGCCAAAGCTACTACTCACGACTCCCGTTCCACCTCTGAACACACCAACCCCGCTCAGCCAAAGCTACTACTCACGACTCCCGTTCCACCTCTGAACACACCAACCCCGCTCAGCCAAAGCTACTACTCACGACTCCCGTTCCACCTCTGAACACACCAACCCCGCTCAGCCAAAGCTATTACTCACGACTCCCGTTCCACCTCTGAACACACCAACCCCGCTCAGCCAAAGCTACTACTCACGACTCCCGTTCCACCTCTGAACACACCAACCCTGCTCAGCCAAAGCTGCTTGTTTTTATATTGTAGCCGAGGGATTAACTGGCTATCAATTACCCAGTTTATCCCTCGACCAGATTCGACACGGGTTTTCTCAATAGAGTGGTCAACAGCCAGTTTGTCAATAATCACTAGCTGTTGACCAGGCAGTCTCGCGATTTTACTGTCAAACAAAGCAGTTTTTACCACACTAAATCGTACATTTTAAATAATAATACAATATGAACAGCCAGATTACGCTACGTTTTTTTTTTTTTTATTGCCTGAACAGTGAATGCTAGATGTAGATTTTTTTTTTAAATAATGCTGGCTTAAAAAAAAAAAAAAAAAAGAAGTCTGTAATTTGGACAAGACAAATGTGCAGCTTACTGAGTTAGTATTTGTTTCACATTAGAAAGTGGTTTCAGTTAATGGTGGCTTTGAAGGCAATGCTTGGTATTGCATCAAAGGAAGCTGTGAGATATATACATATATATAGTTATATTTATAACCACGCCCATAATAAAACAGATAAAGGGGGAAAATGCAGACTACATACATATCTTAATTATATATCACATGATTAAAACTGTTTGCTGTGTTGCTTAGTAGTAGCACAACGTGTGATTGTGTAGAAATTGATTTTTGAAAGAACCGAGTAACCGAATTTTGAGCACTGTTTGCGGACCGCAGGTTGGGAATCACTGCGGTAGATTAAAATCGATAGATTCATCCATGCATATAATTAATAAAGGTAATGATCTGATAGTAGCTGTCCTGCATGTAATACTAAAAAATCAATAGAATCGAAAAAAATAATAAGCCCAATTTGGAAGGTCTTTTTAAAATTACTTGTATTATTATTTTTATCTTAGTAAATGTCTCTTTGTATTTGTACTGCATTACTGACATGTACCTGTGCTGGCCCTGCGGGCACAAAATGAATAAACTAAACTAAACTTTTTACATTCAGAAGAACAAAACAGCACCAATAATAATAACAATAATAATAATAGCTTACATATGTTAAAGAATGGATCTAATGCAGATTCCAATACATTGTTATATTAATTTAATATCCCCTTCTGTTGACAAATTACACAGATAAAGAACATTTTTTATTTATGTTTAACAAATGATTTGCATTAACAGTGTACTGGTAAATGAGTGCCTATACATATCTTATTTACACTTATGCGTTCTCTGAATTAATATTGAAAAGAAAAACATCCTTTTAAAATCATGTTACAAGTATGCATAGGGATGTAAGTGCTAAATAAATGTCAGTCACCATCTACAGCGTTCTGTTTATTATGGAGGTTTGCTTTTTACTGCCATCAGTAACTCCATCCACAGTAATCCTGAATGTTTTCATTTCAAATGGTGAAGCATTAAACTTGTGTTTTTGTGGTACGGCAATTTTGTTTGGCATAATTATTTACATACCACGGTTTTCCTGTCTGGTTCCTCAAAATACTTCCAAACATGGCTTTGCCTCGTTCCTTTGTTTAGAGATGCCATTTTATTAAAAATACATAACTGTCAGAAGAAACGCTTGTCATTAACTTTCTAACCTTGTGGACTGGATACCATTCCACGCCCACTACAGCACGAACACAGAGTGCACCACTGAAGCACCAGATCAGATACCACTCCACGCCCACTACAGCATGAACAGAGTGCACCACTGAAGCACCAGATCGGATACCACTCCACGCCCACTACAGCACGAACACAGAGTGCACCACTGAAGCACCAGATCGGATACCACTCCACGCCCACTACAGCACGAACACAGAGTGCACCACTGAAGCACCAGATCGGATACCACTCCACGCCCACTACAGCACGAACACAGAGTGCACCACTGAAGCACCAGATCGGATACCACTCCACGCCCACTACAGCACGAACAGAGTGCACCACTGAAGGGCCAGATCGGATACCACTCACTACTACAGCATGAACACAGAGTGCACCACTGAAGGGCCAGATCGGATACCACTCCACGCCCACTACAGCATGAACAGAGTGCACCACTGAAGGGCCAGATCGGATACCATTCCACGCCCACTACAGCACGAACACAGAGTGCACCACTGAAGGGCCAGATCGGATACCACTCCACGCCCACTACAGCATGAACAGAGTGCACCACTGAAGGGCCAGATCGGATACCATTCCACGCCCACTACAGCACGAACAGAGTGCACCACTGAAGGGCCAGATCGGATACCATTCCACGCCCACTACAGCATGAACAGAGTGCACCACTGAAGGGCCAGATCGGATACCATTCCACGCCCACTACAGCATGAACAGAGTGCACCACTGAAGGGCCAGATCGGATACAATTCCACGCCCACTACAGCACGAACACAGAGTGCACCACTGAAGGGCCAGATCGGATACCATTCCACGCCCACTACAGCACGAACACAGAGTGCACCACTGAAGGGCCAGATCGGATACCACTCCACGCCCACTACAGCATGAACAGAGTGCACCACTGAAGGGCCAGATCGGATACCATTCCACGCCCACTACAGCACGAACACAGAGTGCACCACTGAAGGGCCAGATCGGATACCATTCCACGCCCACTACAGAACGAACACAGAGTGCACCACTGAAGGGCCAGATCGGATACCATTCCACGCCCACTACAGCATGAACAGAGTGCACCACTGAAGGGCCAGATCGGATACCATTCCACGCCCACTACAGCACGAACACAGAGTGCACCACTGAAGGGCCAGATCGGATACCATTCCACGCCCACTACAGCACGAACACAGAGTGCACCACTGAAGGGCCAGATCGGATACCACTCCACGCCCACTACAGCACGAACAGAGTGCAACACTGAAGGGCCAGATCGGATACCATTCCACGCCCACTACAGAACGAACACAGAGTGCACCACTGAAGGGCCAGATCGGATACCACTCCACATCCACTACAGCACGAACAGAGTGCACCACTGAAGGGCCAGATCGGATACCACTCCACGCCCACTACAGCACGAACAGAGTGCAACACTGAAGGGCCAGATCGGATACCACTCCATGCCCACTACAGCACGAACACAGAGTGCACCACTGAAGGGCCAGCTCGACCGTGAATAAAAAAACAGTGTCATTCTTTCTGTTACACCAATAAGAAAAACTACTTGGAGGGAATTGCCAAACCCCTTCCATTTTATACTATCTGCCCTCACTGTGGCACCACTGCAGTCAGATACGCGACGGACTGCTGTCCATGATGATTCATTACTAGAATTAAAGCATTCAAAAATATGCGTTTGGTGAAATCTGTTACGTGACCGGTTATACATCTAGCACATTATTCAACGTTTAACCACTTCTTGAGAGTTTATACGTTTAAAATTCCCATCCCTACTAAACTCATAACGTAATTCCAGGGGCGCTCGGTTGATTAGACAGTAAGGTTGATCAAAGATCATATAATTGACTCTCTACTGTATACACTGGGTCAATTGATCTACAGTAAATACATGTGTAGAGACATACATGCAAAAAGAGATTTGCATGTAATGTTAGTGGTTTGCTTTTAATAACTTTGGTACATAAGAGCCCTATTTCAATTATTTAATTCAGCAGTGTATACCGTTGTCATAAACAGACTTCACCTTACACATATGTGTGTGACGTTGTTGATGTCGCTGTTTCTTACACCCAACTACTTAATAAGTGTGGTTATTCAAAAACATGCACTTTAGGGTTAAGCTTTTATAGTACTTGTCAGACTCTGCAGGTTTTTAACAATATGGACCGTACCCTCATTTACTAAAGATGTTTGCAACTGGAGGTGCCACCACCTAGCATCGCTGACAAACTGGAGTTTGAGGTTTTCTTTGTTCAGCTGAACAAGGAAATAATGTATGTTTTTGTTTTATTAAATGTGCTCTGTAATGAATAAACGGAAACCTCAATATGCACTGTGACATGAATAATAACAGCTTCATGTATTCTTGAAATATGTGTGATGGTGGCATCAGAAACACGACGTGTGCATTTCAGTGGTCGGTGGAGATAGGTGCAGTATGCATTCATACTGAAAGGCTTTGAGTGTGCTTTTGACAAAATAAAACATGAAGCAATAATTAAGGTTCGTGCACACTGGTGATATATTCTAGAATCAGACCTAAACCTTACGTATTCAAGAACGAATCATCCGCGTCGTCCGATTCTTGCTTTTTGCAGACAGTCAGGCGAGGTCTTCGCATCATCTACAAAAAAAAAAAAAACATTTTGAGGGCAGAGACAAACAGACACGAGAGTAAACTAAGGTACGTGTAATACATTATCGGCAGAACACACGGGATAAACTCGACAGTCCGGCTATTGGTTCTGTTATAGGGTCACAAAGCGTCGAAGCTGTGGGTCCCACCGGAATGAGAAACATATAGTACAAAAACTCAGTTGTCCCCGATTTCTTCTCGTCTGCACAACACAAAATACAGACAGTTATACCGTTACTTCATCAAGGCAATGCAGTCAAATTGAACTCCACGCATACGTGAGTTTGGTCCTGCAGAATTCACAATGCTTCTAATATGCACAATTATTATTATTATTTTTCTAGATAACGCACCTTTTTATCCACGAATAATACGCATCTGTTGAGATTGGGGACTGCACGTCAATTATCTGCCTGTTCAAATTCACCGCGTTTACAAAGGTAATGTGGTGATTGCCTTTCGATTTATAACACCAGCCATGAAAACAAACCAGCGCCGGGGGTCTGCTTTCGCGAGCGTTCCACGAGATTTCTACTTCCGCCGCCGAAGAGCAAAAGGGCGGCTCCAAAAGCAGACCTCCCAGTACCGAAACGGTACGCCTTGCCAGAAGCGAGCGTTAGCCGAAAGACAGGTTAGAGTGTATCTGTAAAACCGCAAGACGTACATTGATTTCAAAAAATACAACGTACACCAAAAAAACAAACAAAAATCCCTCTTTTGAAATAGTATATCCAAAACGAATGTCAGTTTTTAAACTCGCAGTCTCTTCATTCTAAAGAACCAATCTTCTGTATTACGTAAATCACACATACAAATGCTGTCAAGTCTTACCTGTACATGTTTTATGCTTTCCAAGCTATATGTCATCAAGACAACGGCCAGTGTTCTCTATAACGTCAATATGCTATTTGCCGAGTTACTTATACACCAATATTTCAGCTCAACAGCAGCTGCTGTGTATTTCATTATGATAGCGTGGATTTCGTTATGGTAAGTTAGGACAGCCATGGTCTGATGTACTGTACTTGTCAAATTAGAAAGCAGGCAGCAACAATCATAGTATTTTCAAGAAGGGTGTGTACGTGATGTTCTGTCAATCTCTAAATGTTTATAACATTTATCAACCATAGGGGGCAGCATCCAAGACGCTTTTCTAGTGGAACTTTCAATACAAACTACCTCCAAGAGTCATCTCATCATCAGCCACCAGAGGGAGACAAACACAAACGTAAGGGGACATTAAAATAAGGTGCCATACACTATTTTACCTCATCTACTAATATTTTCTCCTATAACTCTTTACAGCATGTACTGTACACTACCCATGCAGCTCTGTCAGCCAAATGTTCATTATGAGATGCCCTCACGCTGGTATCGTTATAAAGAAGTCTGCCACACTATTGATATTCCTACCATCACCCAGTGTATGACACATCCAAATCCTTGCTGTGAATTTCTTTTTCTTCCCTATCTGGTGCCAGGACAAGGCTAGCTAGTAAACGCTGTCATTGCATCTTATTTATTTTGTCATTGTCCGTATAGTCCCAGATTCTGAAACTCGTTTTTACAGAATATCTGTAGCAAGTTTCATTATAGATAAACGTTAGTGTGGGTGCAATATTCTATAGTGATACACTGTACAGACAGACAGACTCCAGATAACCCATATTCATGCATATAACCCCAGGTCCTACAATATTCAATAACTTGTGATAAAGAATGTCCTTAGCAAGTTTCATCACCCACGTTTTATCTCTAGGTATATGTAAAGCTGTAAAGTTTGAAACACTAACAAACAAAAATACTGTTTTGGTGCATTGACAGTATATCGCTTGGATGAGTCACCTCATTGCTGAGTCTCTTTACTTTCCACCACTAGATGGTGCCATATTCACACATTGTAAAGGACGGCTGCTAGTCTGTTTGACATACTGTTCTGAACTAATGGATTATGCAAAGCACTGTACAGAAAAGCTTTTTAACATTACACTGTATTGACTTATCAACATTGTAGCTACTGTAGTTGTAACCTCATGAATAATAATATATCCAATATGAAATGGAGCATTATAAACTGCTCAGGACCATTCAGCTCAGAGAGTACGTTTCACCTTCTGTATTCCACGCCTCATCACGGGGAAACCCTATTCATGACATCAACTGTGCCACTCTCAGTCTTTTCATTGTCTTTGGGAATCATGTTGGGAATTCCAGCAATGCCCAGCACAGGTTTCTCCTGGCTAGAGCTGGTGTTTACTGGTTTTCAACTGGTCTTCAACTGGACATGCTGGTTTAAGAGACTACAGTCTGATTAAAGAGCTGGTTCTGAGAAAGTCTGAAAAGGAATTGCCATCAACTGGAAAAAAACAGGGCTGTAAAAAAGGGGGGCTTTGACTGAGGTGGGCCTGTAGTCTACCACACTGTGCTGGGGGTTTATATCCCAGCAACATCTCCACGAAGTCTGGATTTCTGTAAATTCTGTACTGCACTCCTGGGCTCTGAGTTCTGCAAGGTTGTCATAATGCCTCATAGAATTTACTGCAAATATGGCGATTTACTAAAGTAAACTGCTGTTTAGTACTTCTGTTTGCAAACGTATGTTTTATTTATTGTGGTTACTTTAGTTTACCACAGTATTGAACATCAATTACTGTCGTAGTAGCATCTGTAATTAGTAGATGGGGTGTTACCCTTTTAACAGCAGAGCATACTCAGTACACTGTATACTCATTTGCATATTCTGAGAACACACTATTTCATAATTAAAGTTATACACATGAGCTAATAACCCGTAACTCATAGCTTGCGGACTATGAAACAGAACTGTCAACTCTTGCCTGTAGTGAAGCGGTACAAGCCTATGTCTTACTGTCTTGCACCTAAAGGCAGCTGCAGCTCCAGTACTGATTAGATGCTGGTTGGTGTTGTTAAATTGCCCAGGAGTCCCACTGCTGGGTTTAAATATTAATTTTCTATTAGTGTTCTACTCTCGCTCTAAGAATCCGTCCTGGCAAAATGTGACATGGTTTACATGCCTTCTATTTATAGAACCACCAGCGGTTCCATCATTCTGAAATGGAAAGGACAACTTGTCACTTTTTGTCTCTATTGATTCCTGCTTTAAGAACAGGATTCTGAGAGAATATTCATGAAAACGGTTTATAAATAAAACCGAAATTCCCATACTCCACTCTAGTCACCCATTAAAATGTAAACATTAGCTAAACAAAGGAAACATTAGCTCAGCAATAAGCATCTCTAAGTGAGTCAGGTGCTATTAGCCAGCAGCACAATTCCATAATGCTTACTTACTGTGCAACTCCATTCACTGTGAAAGGAAGATAAAACACGTTATAGGCAAAAATAGTTTTCATTTTAAAAAATCATAGCTGATACCACTTATACTGGGTTTAAATAAAGCTTTTGGTTTGGTTAGGATGCCTTACTTTCAGGGAGTTTGTTACACTTTCACCTCAGCAGTGTCTTTAGGATTTAAGCATGCCATTGGCTGCAAAGCATGTCTGTCATAAGGGGAAGCAACTGACAGGAGGGAAGCTATTGAAAACAAATTAAATGCATAAGGAAGTGAAAGACTGCCTGAAAGTAAGACAAGTCAACTCAGCTAGCTGTAACATGTATAGCTAGCTAGCTAGCTAGAGAGAGAGATAGATAGATAGATAGAGAGAGAGATATAGATAGATAGATAGATAGATAGATAGATAGATAGATAGATAGATAGATAGATAGATAGATAGATAGATTGTATTGAATGGTCATTTAGAATATATAGACTGTTCATTTGTAGTGTATTTTTAATGAAAATATTGAATAATATTGAATTACGCAAACACAATGACTGCAGTGTGATGCGTTGCTTCTTGTCCCTATTATCATGATCTCTTCCTTCTATCCCTGTTTTTTACCCGCTACAGTTTTGCATATAGGTAAGTCAAGGCGGTTCACTTTTTCATGTCACTACTAGCTCTGTTTTTGTTTTGACAGCAGTAGCGGGGAATGTATGCCACTGTTATACACTACATCTTAATATCTAGGTATCACTATGTAACACAATTTTTGTTCCTGGGTAGTAAGTGTTATTTCCTAATTGCTTATGCCTCAAAAGTATAGAAAATGGCTATTATTCCCCACAAACTTTGCTTTTGTGACCAGGACAGTGATATTTTGAAATTTACCTATTTCCAATGAGAAAACGGGCGAATTTGTGTCTTCGTTCATATAAAGTCAGAAAAAAACAACATATGAATCCAAATTAACATGTATTTATACTAAAGTAATACAAAAATGATTACAAAAGATTTAGAAGTGAGTAGTTTTTCGAGATTTACGATTATACTGTAAATCACTTTCTCGAATCAGCCCCCAAATGTAGTCTCCCATCATGTTCTCGTTATACTGTCCTTGGTAACGGCGTTCAAAGTCCAGTATATCCTGGTGGAAGCGCTCGCCTTGCTCCTCCGAGTACGCTCCCATGTTCTCCTTGAATTTATCAAGATGCGCATCAAAGATATGGACTTTGAGGGACATCCTACAGCCCATTGTGCCATAGTTCTTCACCAGAGTCTCAACCAGCTCCACATAGTTTTCGGCCTTGTGATTGCCCAGGAAGCCCCGAACCACTGCGACAAAGCTGTTCCAAGCCACTTTCTCCTTACTAGTGAGCTTCTTGGGGAATTCATTGCACTCCAGGATCTTCTTTATCTGTGGTCCGATGAAGACACCGGCTTTGACCTTTGCCTCAGACAGCTTAGGGAAGAAGTCTTGAAGGTACTTGAAGGCTGCCGACTCCTTATCAAGAGCTCTGACAAACTGTTTCATAAGGCCCAATTTGATGTGCAGTGGTGGCATCAGCACCTTCCGGGTGTCCACCAGTGGCTCCCACTTGACGTTGTTCCTCCCCACAGAGAACTCGGTCCGCTGTGGCCAGTCCCGCCTGTGGTAGTGCGCCTTGGTGTCCCTGCTGTCCCAAAGGCAAAGCTAGCAGGGAAACTTGGTAAAACCGCCTTGGAGACCCATCAGGAATGCCACCATTGCAGACTCTTGATGCCATCTCAGAAAAATGCAGATATGTATCCACTTAGGCAGCTGGAACTAAACTGAACAGGTGGGTTTAAGGCCCCTGTATTTATACTACTATTTATATTACTGGAAAGTTCTAGAAAGTTCTAGAAGTTACTCCAAGTTTACTCAGCACTGAATCTATCTGGAATGTTCTGGAAAATAGGTAAATTTCAAAATATCACTGTCCTGTTCACAAAAGCAAAGTTTGTGGGGAATAATAACCATGTTCTATACTTTTGAGGCATAAGCAATTAGGAAATAACACTTACTACCCAGGAACCAAATAAATAAATAAATAAATATGTTACACAGTGTATTATAAAGAACCAATGTACTGGACCAACGAGAGTTTTATACAGTTGGTTTATTTTAAAACCTATTGTTTCAAACAGAACCTCTGTTCTACTTAATTGTTCATTGTTTCCATTGTTTAAAAACTGTTACAATCACTAGGCTACTGATACGTGTCACAATATTGGTACTGTGCTGTTTGTAATAACGAATACGTGATGATCCACGCATCTCAACAGATGCATGAGCTAACTGCAAAACCAGCTGTAATGCGTTTGATACGGCACTACCCAGCCAGAGTAACCTCTCTCAAACAACCACCTAGTCTGTTTTAAGAACTGCATGTTGTCATTAATCGGATATTTTACATTAGTTGCATCACGTGTTTCCCGCGATATATCATTGTATGAGTTATATTTCTCTATTAAATAGAGATAATGTCACAAAATGTAGTTATAGTACTTGCTAGGTTCTAGTTTTGTATATATCAATACATAAATAAATAAATAACTAAATAACTAAACACACCATTCTCTAAAGCGTCTTTATGTACTCACAAATCCTATGCAGTATTTAATTCAATTCGAGTTTTCGTATGCTGTCAGCAGAATGCTTACATTTTGTTAAAAAAAAAAATAACAAATGCAGAACCCACATAAAACGATTTCTACAGAATCGTGTGTTCCGTGTGTGCAGATTAAACGAGTTGTTGATGTGTGTCAAAGCTGGATGCAGACTTGACGTTATGTTATCATGCGTCCTCCTGTGCAAAACCAGGTGTGATTAATAATATTCCTGTGCACAACGTACTGAAAACGTTGTGGTTTGCTGGAATATAACTAACATGCCAGGTTCTACAAAGAAAATAATAATAATAATAATAATAATAATAATAATAATAATAAATAATAATAATAATAATAATAATACAGGTACAGTTTTATTTAATAAAATAAGCGCTTTGATTTGCCACAGGGTAATAAGTCGGCGGGGTAAGCAGGGGTGTAGAGCGTACCTCTCGCCTCCTCCCACGCCCTTTGACACACACCCCTCCCCACTGACAGGAGTTGTATTTTCAGATAATATTCCCAAGCCATCACGATCTCTCATCGCACTGTGGTATAGTTATCGATAGGTTCCCTTATTTTCTCCTTGCGCTGTTCTCCGCTAACACCCCCACCAGGCAGGAAAACGCTCTGAAAAAAAGAAAAAAAAAACTGACGTGTTTTGCGCATTTCCTCCATTAACATTACAGAAAAAGAGGCAGGGTGCCGGAAACCCACATCAGTAGCAACAGTAAGCGCAAGCAAACACGCAGCCTGGGAACTGCAGGGACACAAATCAATGGTTGTTGTTCTTCATGTTATATGTTTAGGTGTATTTTTAAACCAGCCGGATATAGAAGTGTAAGCGTCCCAATGCACTACAAACCCGCTGGACCCTGGATTTATTCCATCGCTAAAACGAGGAAGACGAGGATTTTACAACCCGAAAGCCTATGAAGAGATCTTGCTTTGGAAACGGTTTTTTTTTCTGTTATACAGACTGTGAAAGAAAATAGACTTTTTTTTGTTTTGTTTGTTTGTTTGTTTGTTTTTTTTTGGTATTTTATTTGCTGCATTGTAGCATTATTGTGTCTGTATGCAAGACAAGCCTGTGTCCCGTTAATTCTGCGTTCCACACGATCAGATGCGGTTTCTTTATGATACTGACAGAGGAAAACTAAAACAAAAACTAAATTACGTCACGTAAATTACTTATCACCAACCGGGAGCGTTTGTGTTTTGTATTTTATTTGTGCGTGTGTGTGTGTGATATAGGGTGACGCGGGACTGCTGTTTTCTGCTATAAACACTGCAAGAATCATCACATATTCACAGGGTGTCACAAGAGCAAAACAAAAATATAATAATCATATGCAAAGTACGGGGAGCTTTTTTTGTTTTTGTTTTTTTTTTTTAATGTTTCCAGGGAAGTTAATGTTGTAATTCACTGAAGTGGATGAATAAAACAAAACAAAAAAGCCAGGAATACTGTCCTATAATAATAATAATAATAATAATAATATAAATCAGCCATCATTATGGTGGTTTTTAATGGTTTATTAAAGATCAAGATATGTGAGGCTCTGGCCCTCAAGCCCACTGCTTGGTCACTGAGGCACGCTGTCGGACAGAGGACGCAGACGTTTCTTTTGGACACTTATATCGCCCTGAATGTGGACGAGTCGCGGGTCGGGCAGACATCGACCAAACAGAAGACCAACAGCCCCGCCTGGAACGATGAGTTTGTCACCGAGGTCCGGGCTGGGAGGAAGATCGAGCTGTCGGTGTTTCACGATGCTCCTATCGGATACGATGACTTCGTGGCCAACTGCATCATCCAGTTTGAGGACCTTCTGCAGAACGGCAGCAAGCACTTCGAGGACTGGGTAGGCTTGCATCTTCCTGTGTTTTCTTCATTGATTTGGCACTGGATACAGATAGCATTGGTAGTTAGCAATATAGGTATTTGTTTATTTAAGAGCGACCACCTGATATAAGCTTATATTGCTATTCTATTATGTTTAAATTACCTGCAAACGCACATGTGCTGTGTTTCTGGATGCCCCCGCAGAATAGGTAAGCGTACCTGTCAACATTGAGTTTTCAAAATCAGGGAGCTTTTGTAAACTGAAATCTTAGTGGCCTGAATTGAAGTGAATACCTACATAAGACAAAGGCATACAACTATTCCACTATGACTTTGTAGAATGATAGATTGGATACGGTATCCTTCTAATTGCTTTAAAAAAGGGAAAACTATCAAGACAGAAAAAAACAAGTACGACCTGCTTCACAATCGAACCCTCTCTGGGCCCCTGTGGTGCTTCTCGTACTGTAGGTGTAGGTGGCTGATTTGACAGCAGCCAGTGCTTTGTAAACAGGTCCACTGTTACTTTCATCACATAACAAACTTAAAGGCTGAGTTTGGTGCGGCGCATTGACCTTGTCATCAAAGGACGAGCTGTGGCACCTACTTTATAACAATAAAAGAAAAACCCTTTAAATTCAGTAAGTCCATCATAATATATATATATATATATATATATATATATATATATATATATATATATATATATATATATATATATATATATATATAATATATAATTCGGTTTTATGTGTTGAGCGAGGCATCGCAACTTAATTCATTACACTGCACATAATGTGGCGGATCAATAATACCATTGCCAGCAACATTTCATTGTCATCTATCTTTATTTTAAACGAACACTACTGCTGTATAGAAACACATTTTTGTGTATATGAATTTCTAAAGCAAAGTCAATGCTAAACAGAAACGCTTTCCAATATTTGTGTGACACCTGTAGAATACTTTGCAATGTGTGAATCTGGGAACATGTCTACTGCAGATTGATTTGCTGAACTAGTAACAGCATGTAAAGTGTCTGCATGTGTAACTTTCTTCATCTCCGTTTTTACTGTGGCAGCGAACGAGCTTAATTGAAGAGCTGGTTTTCTGCCAGTGTTTCGTAATATTCTGCATCCCCGTGAATTCTGCATCCCCCGACTGATTGCAGCATGCGCACTTTCGTTTTTAGCTGTGATCTTACTCTTGTGCGCCTGATTGTTTTTAGCAGGAGGATTGCACGTTCATGAATCATCAACCTACAGTGCACGCTTGTGTGAGGAAGAATAATTTGCTCATGGCAATCTTTTTTACATTAAAAAAAAAAAAAAAAAAAACAACATTTTTTTACAAATAGTTTAAATACATAAGTCGTGTATATATTTGCGTTGTATTTTGTAAAGGGTAGGTAATGTGCAGCAATCAGTCATGGGATGCAGAATTCAAGGGGATGCAGAATATTACACACTGGTGTGCACTAAAAAAATGTCGGGGGTGACTGCGATTGAAGTTTTGGGGTGCTTCCAAACAGGGATATAGTACATGCTACCCACTGAGAGGCTCATGCAGCACCTCGAATAGACAGGATTGCATTTGTTTGCATCATGACAGAACCTTTCTAAAACAACAGCTGTTTAAATCTCATAGCATTCCAGATATTGTTGTTTACTCAAAAGTCAGTGTAATCAGCAGAATGAATACTTGCTGGGGAGTCTCTTAGCTCTTGTCCAGATATTGAAGGTCCTGGCTGATGAGAAGTTTGCTGATTTAGTTCAGGCTTGATGCCGACTTCTTTTTGATCTGATATTTTTGTGTCCAAACTGTCGGAATCGTCACTCGTGATTGCTCAGATACTTTGGCTGGCCTCAATTGCTCTTTTCATTTTTACGTCTTAAATTACACGAAAGTAAAACACGAAATTGAACACGAACCCTATTAGTAGGATTTGAGGGCAGGTGGAGGGCAGGCGCAAACACGGGACTTCTTTCACTAAAGCACAGCGCCGATACCTCTGTACAAAAGAGCCGGCTCCTTTGCAAAGACAATATATTAGGCTTATGCCGTCGTGTGTGATTACATCACCTACCAGCCATGCTGTTGCCTTCCCCAGTGCACGCTACACTCTCCCCTGCCAGCCTCAAGCCCGCCCCAGACTTGCTCACCAGGCTACAGTCCGACGAGCGTGTGCCGGGGTACCTGCATCCCACTTCTGCATCCCACCAATGTTGCAATCTTGGTTAATGTCCCGGGTTTGCGCCAGCCCTCCGCCTGTGTGTGGATTGCCTCGCCCTGTGTGATGCGCCTGCCTGCGTTAACTGAGATCACTACATTATTATTATTTATTTACTTTTACAGGAGGACCTATCGCATATGAAGCTATCGTAGATGGTCAAGTATGTGTGAGCTTGCCTCGCACACCAAATACATGCCTGCAGTAAACCACAGACTGACCGTACATGACTTTTGCAGAAATTAAAGGTTTGCTGACATAAAGGGCTTTAACAATAGAGTTTGTTAGGAAAATACGGGAGAAAATCTGTCCCATGAGTTGTCCAGGAGAAGTGTACAAAAAAATGGGAGACTGCCAGCAAATAATCAGTCAATCAGTCTTTATTTTATACAGCGCCTTTCATAGTGGACCACCATCACAAAGCACTCTGCAGTTCTCATGTCACACCCCCTTTTGTATAGGTTGTCCGGTGGCTGACTACTTTCTGCCCACCTGTCTGATTTCACACTTTGAAAGCAGATCATTATGAGGTCCTGGTATTCTTAGTGCTGATTGCTGGTGTAATATGGCATGCTTAGGTTTGTTAGCACAGTGGATGAGGCTTCTGTCCTGCTATTTGTTTCATGGCATGCATATTATAACAGGGTCATCTGTAGAACCCATGTGAGGAAAGCAGAGTGCTCCACCTGCTGTTTTCTAATGACCTCATACCAGGTGTGGCTGATGGAAATTATTCAGGGTGTGTTCATGCACTGCTATGTGGGCTGTTAAAAGAAAAACACCTGCAGGAATGGAGCAAATCAGACAGAGTAACTCAGTTAAAAACCTGATTGTGCGAGGCCATTTAGTTCTCAAGCTCCTTCATTTTGGAACTCCCTCTATTCTGAGTGATGAGGCAGTGCATATTTGTAACGAGCGAACCGTTTAGAGCCCATCTGGTTTGTTATGTTTTTGTAAAGGTCACTCGGCTGCTTGTACGTGAAGGGAGCTACAGTATATAAATGAAACTGACATGGTACGGTATGGACCGTATGGTATCAGCAGGGGTGGCCAGCCCTGGTCTGGAGAGCCACAATCCTACAGCTTTTTTGGGTATCTTTAAATCACCAATGGCTAAAGACCTGAAAAAAAAATGTTAGTGTGAACCAGTTAAGAAAATAATTGTTTCTATTAAGTAATTGAGAACTCGGATAGAATGGAAGCTGGAAGACCATGCGGCTGTCAAGGAGCAGGGTTGGCCACCCCTGGTATACAGGGATGGGAATGAGATCTGGCTGTGAACCTTTCATTCCTGGAAGCTGGAGTGTAAAACGGTTTCGCTGCAACATGTCAGCAGGCATACAGACAACAATCTGTGCAGATAAGGCATGTGATATCTTTGTGGGAGGATGCATTGCGCTTCTCTGTGCTGTTCTTCTGATAAGAACATCCCATCTGTGCAAGTGCAAGTATTTCTATGTCACTTCTCTAAATTTGTGCATTTAGAGGCTGGTTTCACAAACCCTGATCAGCGCTAATCTTAGATGACATTGAGAGGTAGCATTAGGTAGTCCACAAGTAATGCTAATTTGAGATTAATATGATATAGTTGCTATGCAACAAGATGCCACAGTTCTGAATGATCCCGTTGACAACATTCCTGCATAGTTCAGCCTTCTGCATGCTCTACTTTATCAGAAAGGAGACTTTGATTTGTTGACAGTCCAGTTTGTTTGCATTCCCCAAAGTGTTTTCAGCTTGAGGGACGCAAGCTTTCTCCTCTTTGAAACCGGCGCCTCTCAAGTCAAATAGGATGTTATAAATAACATGTCCAACTAAGAACTATATACCTCAAGAAACAAAAGAAGGGAAGATTGTATATTTACTGTGCAGTTACAATTTTACATGAAATTTGAAAAAAAAAAATAAATAAAAATTACGTAAAATATTATCCAATAGGTTTCTTTGTTAGTGAACATGCACCGTGTGTTAGTTTAACTGGGTTAGACAAAAGGGTTAAACATCGGCTCATAGCTTTACAGCCTCAATGCCCTCAGACAGTCACACGAAGCAGGGGTCTCAAGTTCACCCCACATTACTATTTTGTTTTAATAGCTAGTGTCTGACATGATGCTCTTAATAATGAAATTAAATGTGCAAAACAATATTTGTTTTTGAGTGTACCAATTGTAAAGAGCCCTCCTGATGTGTTTAGTTGACTGTAGTAGTTAGCCTTTGTGACATAATTCATCACCAGACCCAGGAGACACATAAGCGAGCTGTCATTCGGTCTTTTGATACTGTTCCTGTCGGGCAGCACTTGCACAGTGATGGGGGTTAAACTCCCCCTTCATTATCAGCACTCCATGAGGCAGGATGATGCTGCATTGCTTGCTGTAGTACATGTCAAAGACAGTGAGTTATGCCTACAGTATGTAATAATAATTAGGTGCCGGTTATGTTTCACCAGGCCTGCACCTGTTGTGTTTCCATCAGAACTGTGAAACCAGTCTGGAAAACCGAGCCTCATCTCCAATATCAAACTGGGGCTGCTTGCTAACCTTTGATTTCAGCTACTGCTAAATGAAACAGAGAGGTCAAAGATGGCCTCTATGTATCACATATAAGCACTATGATTAATGAACAGCGCTGGGGTCTGACCCTGTGTTTGTCTGCTGCTTTAACCTCAACCTGCCTTTAGTATCCTTCACTTTCACTGTTCATTACTGGGAGGGGAGCCTCAGTGCTGACTGGTTTGATGTTGGTACAGTACTCTGCCGACAGAGAACAATTGGACTGGCATTGCACTTTAAGATTCACAATGAGATGATTCCTGTGAGAAAGGAGACAGCTGTGGTATTGATGCTCTTTCCAATCTGCTTTCTGTATTTGATGTAAAGCAGGAGGGTGCAGTCAGGGTACTTCATCTGCAATGAGTGCAGGCAGTGAGGATGCATTTAGATTAACTCCATGGCGACCGCTTCCTGCAGGCTTACTGTACTTGCTGTTAAATCAAATCACTGCAGGGTGGCTGCTTTTTTTTTTTTTATCACCGATAGTCCTTGGCCTGTAACACTGCCTCCCTCCCCCTCCATACCAGGCAGGCAAGGCAGGTAGTGTTCCATACCTGATGCTCAGGGTTATCAGGGCTAGTGAGGTGCAGAGGCAGGAGGGAGCAGCAGGGAGCAGTAATAAGGTATTTCAGTTATCAGAGTCATGCAGGACAGGAAGTTTGCAAAAATGCTAGTTCAAAAATATTCATACCCTTTGATGCTATGAAAGGTATTGTGTACAAGGTTCTAGAAATTTTATTATGATAATGCAGAACCTAATTCTAGAGTAAAAAAAAATGCTGGATTGTAGGTGAACATTCTTAGAGAGTATAAAAGGGTTAGGCATAGGATGATTGCTGTCATTACCAATAAGTCATTATGGGAAAAAGTAAATAGCTATCTGAAGACCTTAGGCAGAGAATGATTTATTGTCATAAAGCTGGAGAAGGATACAAGAAGATTTCCAAGCATTTGAGTATCCCAAATTCAACTATTGTTTCTATTATCAAGAAGTACAAGACTCATGGGTACCGTCACAACGCTCCCTCAGCCTGGAAGAAAGAAGGTTCTTTCAACAAGAACAAGTGGAAGAATTGTGAGGAAGGTTAATAACAATCCCAGATTGACTGCCAAAGATATTCAAAGTGAATTGGCTGCAGGTGGGACTGGGGTTTCCATTTCAATCACAGGTCCAGTATTGCATGGTGAAGGTCTCAATGGTCGCAGGTCAAGGAAAAAGCCACTCTTAGGAAAACGTCGCAAGGACAATCACTTAAAGTTTGCAAAACGGCATTTGAATGATGGATATAAGTTCTGGTGAAAGGTTTTGTGGAGTGATGAAACAAAAATTAAGCTATTTGGTCACGCTGATAGTTGTTATGTTTGGAGAAAGTCTGTTGAGGCATACAAAGAAAAGAACACCATACCTACTGTCAAGCATGGAGGTGGTAATATCCTTCTATGGGACTGTTTTTACTCTAATGGCACAGGAAATTTAGTTCCAATACATGGTGAAATGGATTCCATAGCATACCAAAAGATACTGTCCAAACATCTGAAACCCTCCGCTAGAAAACTTGGTTTAAAGCGCAACTGGACGTTCCAACACAACAACGATCCAAAACACACATCAGAATCCACTTCAGAATGGTTAAAGAAGAATACAGTCAAGGTTCTGGAATGGCCCAGTCAAAGTTCCGATCTAAATCTGATTGAGAATCTCTGGTATGAGTTGAAGAAGGCTGTGCACAAGAGAAGTCCTCTGAATTTGAATAAACTGGAACAATTTTGCATGGAAGAATGGTCAAAAATCACTAAAGAATCATGCAAAAAGCTAATTGACAAATATCCTAATCGTTTAAAATATGTTATTATTGCTAAAGATACCTCAACTAGCTATTCATTTTTTCCTTGTCAGGGTATGAATACTTTTGAATTGGCATTTTTGGAGTTTTGCAAAAAAAACTTGCTGAAATAAATAATTTGTAACTTTCCTCATCCACAAAAGCAAAACTTTTGCTACAGAAGTTTTTTCCTATAATTATTTGTTTTTGTGACATTTCTAGAAATTATACATTTTCATTTGTATTGTATGGTATGGGTATGTAAACTTTTGACTACAACTGAATATGTAGTCTAATACATCAGTGGTACAACAGTGAACAACAGGGTGAAATGTGAGCATTTCAATAATTTATGCACGTCCTTCCATCCTACATTTCAAGGTGCAAGGTCTTTGGACAGAGTTTCTTTCATTTACATCTGAAAGCATTGTGAAGACTACCCCTAATTAACTATCCCTCTCCTAATTGCTGCGCTCAAGGGAGGGACAGACAGCCGAATGCTGTGACTCCCCTCTAGATAGAGCCCCTCTTCTTACAACACTTCCCCTGACTGCTGAATTGAAAGGCTTGCTTTTTGTACTGGTTTGCAGCTGGAGACTGGCTGTGTTAGCACTTCCCTTCTTTATTCATGCTGATTGGGGCTCAGTTTTAACATTGACTTGTGTCCAGGTTTCGGGTCATTTAAGGTAAAACAACAACTACATAAAAATAAAAATTCCCAGGACTTCCTACTCTGAGCTGCAACAATGAACTTTAGTTTTGTGCTGTGTTTGATTTCCACGTGCAACCGTCGCCACAGTGCTTTACAATAATGTAGGAGCATTCTCAACACTTTTGGGCTTTATGCCTGCTTCCTATGGAAAAGGAGTGCTGTCCTGCACTAGGTATTGTAGGACATCCTTAGTTTTGTAGTTCAATGTCTGAAATTATGTTTGTTTTTATTGTTAAATTACCACCACACTCCTCCCCAATTTTAACAGCCACTGTTAAATGAAAGCAGTTGAATAATCGTAGCAATTAGTATGTCTCTAAAATATAAATTCCAATTTCAATTCCTTCAAAGGAACTGGAACTGGAATAGGAATTGGGAATTGATTTTAAAGGGGAATTGGAATTGAAAAACAGGAATGGCCCCGACCCTGTTCGACTGTATTCTATTGTATCTCAGATCTTGGATTGACCACTGTATATCCCTGTCTCACTTACCTCAGCATTATCACTTACCTAGTTATTAACCTGCTCTAGAAATAGGACACCCAGCTTTGCAACCTGATCTTCTTACCTGGCTCCCTGCCTTCTCTGTTAGCCTGAGCTGCCCACCAAGATGCCAATAAAAAATGAAGCTGTGAGCTTGAGCTCAAGTGAAAATGAAAATTAGCCTGATAGGAAAACAGAAAAGACTTACAGTGTAATGTATAACACTAACCCTTTCATGCATGGAGAACTCATATCGGGGCCGATTTAAAAATATATATATATACAGGTAGTGAACAAAAAAATAGAAACACCAATGTAAAGTCACTTAATAGGGTGTTGGGCCACCACAATCGGCCAGTACGGCCTGTATGTGTCATGGCATAGAGTCTACCAGTCTCTGGAATTCTGCAGGAGGGATGCAGCACCATTCTTCCACAAGAAAGTCAATCAACTCACAACTGGTTGATGGAGGTGGAAAACGCTGTCTCAGGCGTTGTTCCAGAATATCCCATAAATGCTCGATTGGGTTCAGATCTGGTGACTGAGAAGGCCATGACATATGGATAACATCAGTGTTATGTTCATCAAACCATTGGGTAACCACACATGCTCTGCGGATAGGGGCATTGTCGTCCTGGAAGACACTCCCCCGGCAGGAAAGAAATGCTGCAACATGGGGTGAAGAGGATCACTCAATACCATTAAGTAGCGATTAGCATTGACCGTGCCTTCTAAGGGAATGAGTGCACCCAAACCATGTCAGGAAAATGCACCCCACAACATTACGGAACCACCAGAACCCTTCACTGCTGGAACCAAGTACTCAGGGCTGTAGAGTTCTTTAGGTTGGCGCCACACGTTCACTCGTCCATTTGTCGAGAACATGGTGAAAGATGATTCATCTGACCATATCACATTTCTCCACTGCTCAGTAGTCCATTGCCTGTGCTCTTTGCACCAGTGGACTCACAAATATGCTTTGCCAGGTGTGATGAGCAGTTTGTGCACTGACTATGGTAACCCGACTATGTTATCCTGCTGTGTGGAGTTCTTTGCGGAACGTTTTTGACACAGACTTCAATGAGAACCACTCATCACTCCTTAACACAGACTTCAATGAGAACCACTCATCACTCCTTAATACATACTTCAATGAGAACCACTCAGAATGCATCACTCCTTAACACAGACTTCAATGCGAACCACTCAGAATGCATCACTCCTTAACACAGACTTCAATGAGAACCACTCATCACTCCTTAATACAGACTTCAATGAGAACCACTCAGAATGCATCACTCCTTAACACAGACTTCAATGAGAACCACTCATCACTCCTTAATACAGACTTCAATGAGAACCACTCAGAATGCATCACTCCTTAACACAGACTTCAATGAGAACCACTCAGAATGCATCACTCCTTAATACAGACTTCAATGAGAACCACTCAGAATGCATCACTCCTTAACACAGACTTCAAGGAGAACCACTCATCACTCCTTAATACAGACTTCAGTGAGAACCACTCAAAATGCATCACTCCTTAAAACAGACTTCAATGAGAACCACTCAGAATGCATCACTCCATAACACATACTTCAATGAGAACCACTGAATGAATCAATCCCTAACACAGACGTCAATGAGAACCACTCAGAATGCATCACTCCTTAACACAGACTTCAATGAGAACCACTCAGAATGCATCACTCCTTAACACAGACTTCAATGAGAACCACTCAGAATGCATCACTCCTTAACACAGACTTCAATGAGAACCACTCAGAATGCATCACTCCTTAACACAGACTTCAATGAGAACCACTCAGAATGCATCACTCTTTAACACAGACTTCAATGAGAACCACTCGTCACTCCTTAACACAGACTTCAATGAGAACCACTCATGATTGAGAACATCTTAACAAGGGGGAATTTGAAGCGGCTTGCTATTTATATTTAAAGTGGCTGTTATGTAAAAGTTATAAATTGAGCTGCCAGGTAGAGGTGTGCTGGGAGACACTGTGGAAACGACCTTGTCTAGGATGCCAGGTAGAGGTATGCTAGGAGACACTGTGGAAATGACCTTGTCTAGGATGCCAGGTAGAGGTGTGCTGGGAGGCACTGTGGAAATGACCTTGTCTAGGATGCCAGGTAGAGGTGTGCTGGGAGGCACTGTGGAAATGACCTTGTCTAGGATGCCAGGTAGAGGTGTGCTGGGAGGCACTGTGGAAATGACCTTGTCTAGGATGCCAGGTAGAGGTGTGCTGGGAGGCACTGTGGAAATGATCTTGTCTAAGATGCCAGGTAGAGGTGTGCTGGGAGACACTGTGGAAATGACCTCGTCTAGGATGCAAGCTTTGAATCCAGCCTGGGGACAAGCAAGTGAACTGACTTCTGCAGAGATACTGGCCCACAGCCCATTCTTTAGAAGTGAAAATGTATTGTTCTGAATACAAGTTTGAGAAACCTCCTTGGATGAAAAAAGCTCTGTGCTGTATAGGCGTAAAAAACAAGGCTATTAGTGGTATGTTCTGTGTGAAGAATGAGGCCATCTGGCTGGCATTGTGCTTCATTGCCCAAGCAGTTTCTCTTCTGTGGTTAACGGCTGCATGCCTTTTAAATTAAAAAAAGAAAACAGAAAAAGGGAAACAAACAGCTACCCAGACTTCAAGAGGGAGCGTCGCTTCAGAAGGTAAAAACCAGAGCGAGTTCAAGAGCACATTAACAAACAGCCACGCAGACTTCAAGAGGGAGCAATGCTTCAGAAGCTAACCAGAGAGAGTTCAAGAGCACATTCAAGAGCACATTAACAAACAGCCACATTAACAAACAGCAGACTTCAAGAGGGAGCAATGCTTCAGAAGCTAACCAGAGAGAGTTCAAGAGCACATTAACAAACAGCCACGCAGACTTCAAGAGGGAGCACTGCTTCAGAAGCTAACCAGAACGAGTTCAAGAGCACATTAACAAACAGCCACGCAGACTTCAAGAGGGAGCACTGCTTCAGAAGCTAACCAGATCGAGTTCAAGAGCACATTAACAAACAGCCACGCAGACTTCAAGAGGGAGCACTGCTTCAGAAGCTAACCAGAGCGAGTTCAAGAGCACATTAACAAACAGCCACGCAGACTTCAAGAGGGAGCACTGCTTCAGAAGCTAACCAGAGCGAGTTCAAGAGCACATTAACAAACAGCCACGCAGACTTCAAGAGGGAGCACTGCTTCAGAAGCTAACCAGAGCGAGTTCAAGAGCACATTAACAAACAGCCACGCAGACTTCAAGAGGGAGCACTGCTTCAGAAGCTAACCAGAGCGAGTTCAAGAGCACATTAACAAACAGCCACACAGACTTCAAGAGGGAGCACTGCTTCAGAAGCTAACCAGAGCGAGTTCAAGAGCACATTAACAAACAGCCACGCAGACTTCAAGAGGGAGCACTGCTTCAGAAGCTAACCAGAGCGAGTTCAAGAGCACATTAACAAACAGCCACGCAGACTTCAAGAGGGAGCACTGCTTCAGAAGCTAACCAGAGCGAGTTCAAGAGCACATTAACAGTGGTTAGTGATCGCAGCCCAGTCAGTGCAGTGTGAATCCTGGTGAATTGCGAGCTTGCCCCTGGTGGACTCGCAGCATGCTGTATTGGCTCCTTTGGGTTACGGCAGCCCTACACCTGGGTGTATTACCCCTACGGCCATGAGTTTTATTTATTTATTTATTGTTAATAGTGGCATTCCCCTTTTCTGCCACTGGTCTTTACAGAGGGTGGAATCTGAGCATCGCCCGCCCTGTGCAGCGGATTGGACGAGGAGTTCCCTTATACAAGTTTAACCCTTTAAGGACCGGGATTGTGTTAACACGACATGTTGAAGTGGGCTTCTAGGGTCACGATCATGTAAACACGATAAAAAAAAAAAGTAGAGGAGTAGAGGAGAGACTGATGTTCACTTCCTGATAGTTTCTTTTTTTCTTGTCATGTCACTGAGGGGCATCTAGTGTTTAAAGGGCAGAGACAGTTTACAGCAGCCAGGCAGAGACAAAAGCAAAAACAAAACATCACAGGAACTTGTTTAGAGCTAATACAAAAAAGGGAGACACCTATAAATCAGATGTATTTGACATAATTATATTACATCATTTATTCTATCTCATGTGTTTTAATATATATGTTTTTACATCATTTATAAATATCAAGAAACAAGTGGATATAAGCAGATACTATTTCATTAATTAAATGTATCAAGTACGTTCTTTTTTCCTTATAACTGATAATAATGGAATGAATAACTATTATTTTATTTATAAATGTTTATTATGAGAAAATAATCGAGAGTAGTGTTCATTGTTGCTTATGAAGACCCTGAGAATAAACGTGTATTGTATGTCACTGCAATCGCTCAGGTGAAACGATGTTTTTCAATTCCAAACCTCTCGCTTCCATATGCATAGATGATGTCCCCAAATTTATCCAGCTTCTTTTCAATTGTTCCATTTAACCTTTCCAAAGTAAAACAGAGATCCGTGTTTACTGTGTCCCACGCAGTTTTCTTACAAGCTCTTGGCCATTTAACTCCAGGCTTGTGCCCGTTGAAGTTCTTTTCTCTCTTACGCTGGTTCGTCTCACCGGGTTCGCAAGGATCATTAGGTTCATCACTAGCTGTATCCACGCAAGTCCTCCTCACGTCTGTGACATGGTGTGGCAAAGTGTAAGCCTTGCACAATGAAATATGTAGTTTATTGTATGTTTTTGTTAATTGTTAATATTGATTTAATTGTTTAGCTGCTGTGGCGCTCCGCTGGGGACGATTACCCGTCTGCGTGGAGCAGCAGCTGAAAGAAATCAGCTGTTCCAGCGGGCGGGTGGGCGTGTCTCAGCGGAGAGTCAGTATAAAAGCATGGCGATCGATGTGATCGGGGCTGCTGCAAGGCCTGCCGTTATCACGGCACATTTTGATTTATAGTTTGTTGTGCTGTGTTTTTGCCAACAATATCTCTAACCCTTTTCTGATACAATTGTTTACTGATATATATTGTGCAAAAACATTTACACTTCAAGTGCATTGTAACTATGCATAATAACATTTGTAATTATGTGTAAGTACATGTGTATAACTACCATGTGAATACACAGTAATTAGAGACACTTAATGTAAAGTGTTACCCTTTTTGTCTGGCTTTTTCATAAAATTTGTCACAACCACCATCTTCTCTGACAATGTTGGGCAAGTATTTTATACTTGTTTATTACTTGAGCTGCTATGGCTTTTTATTAACTTGCTTTTTCCGGATAATATCAAAAGTACTGTACTAATACCTTTGATGGGGTATTCATATTTTGTCTGATCGTATCTTGTACAGTGTACAAATGGTACTCTTGTTCAAAGTGACCTAATGTCTTCCAGATTGATTGAACAGTGCCTTAAAGTAACACAATAAAGCAGCGCTATATTTTCTGATTGCATTTACCCCTTAGAGGCGTGCATGGACCCATGAAACGTTAACACTAGTGAAAAATATGCTTTTTTTTTTTTTTGTTAAGTAGGGATAAAAAAGGTAATATATATATATATATATATATATATATATATATATATATATATATATATAGAGAGAGAGAAGAGAGAGAGAGAGAGAGAGAGAGAGAGAGAGAGAGAGAGAGAGAGAGAGAGAGAGAGAGAGATTACAGAAGGCCCCTTAGCATATGGTACACTGTCCTGTGTTTGTAGCTGTGTGCTGTATTTGGCTTTTAAGAAGGTGATTTGCAGTTTATTTCGTATAAAAAAGCTAGATAAATGTGTAGCCACTGGTACATGGATTAGATTCTTTTGAGCCGACAGAATGGGATCTGCTGCAGGTCTGTGAAATGTGATACTATATTAATTCTACTGATGACTTGAACAAGGTACTTTCCAAAGCAACCCGAGTATTACTAGTACGCCAGCTTTCTGCTAGATACGTAAACACATTATTAAATTCTCTCTGTCGATAATGTATGTGAAGAGGGAGGCCAGACCTGCTCTGAGGGGCATTAAAGATTACATTTAAAAAAATGAAGAAAAGCAAAATAGCCAGATATTCTATCACTCAGTGCATCGTATAGCTAAAGAGAGACAGAATAGGAGGTGGCAGGCTATTAGATTGTAATCCATGTTGCTCCATTAGACTGATCTAATCAGTGATAGGTCTGGATGTTAAACTTCAATGTGATTTTTTTTGTAATCAAATTCCAGTAACTGACTGATTTCTAAACTACTAACTGTGCATCTAAGGGGATAAAGAAAAAAACAAGTTATTTCTTTCAGATTACTTGTGCAAGTGTAATTGTTCTAGAAGGGCACACAGACGAGAGCGAGGGAAATGAACACAGTTGCTGCAGGCATCCCTGCAGCCGTTTCTGTGGGCAGTCTGTTATCTCGTAAGTGATGATTGCAGGCGCTTGCTGGCTCACTGCCCTCTGATTGCACACTCCCCAATGAAATGAAGAGCAAATAGAACAGGCAGCGAAGAGGAGGTGTGCGGGGGCACATTCATAACCCACCGTCTATACAGAAAAGGGAGTTAATCCCACTATGGGAGCATTCTTTTTTCATTTTATGCTAATTTGTACATACTATTATGCACAGGCACATTTTTCACAGACAATCCAAGGTACAGTATATTTGATACCGTCTTATTAAATAAAATAATGACAGCTTCTTTTGCTTAGTTGTACATTACCAATGCTTTGTTGCTGTTGAATGATTCTCTACATGTAGTGCAGTAGAAATCTGTGCAATGAATTTATCAGTTAACAGGGATCAAAAATCCGAACCCATGACTCTGAAAGAAATATTTAATGGGACGAATACCCCATTAAGGCAATATTTGGGAATATTGCCATAACACGGTTTCAGTTTGCATTATTATTACATAAGGCATCCCGTTTTGAGAGATGATAAAGGAAAGTCAGGTGGAAACTAGATTGGATATTGTTGTAACAACTAAATGATCTATCAAGTGAAGAGACAAGTGTGTGGTTCACTGTTTTGAAACCTTACCCTGGTGGCATATGAAAATACAAGATCCTCCCTGGAGAAGGTGTTGAATTAATCCCCACTTTTGATGTCATATTAATATTTCCTGAGGATCACCCCTCCCTGATTTTCCTCAGAGCAGTAATATAGAGACCTGTTATTTCACTGTAGCGCTGCAGTCCCTGCACAGAGGTTGCTGTGGCTGTTTGTTCATTGTGTGCACGGTCTGCTGAAATCCTGAATTAAGATGTGCTTTGATTAATAACTGTGGGTGGCTTGAGTGCTAGGATTGGCATGTCTCTCACACCATGCCGTACAAACACACAGTCGTTTGTTGTGTGCCGCTTGCAGTAAAGTGTTTGTATGAGTCTGAAACAATTGCAAACCACGAGAACAGTTCAGATAATACAATCGCGCCTTACAGCTTAACCACAAGCTGAAAGAATTGTGCCTGCCACTCTGGTTAGTTTGTGGGAGTGGACTGTAAATAGTTATTCTGTCTGTCCCTATAAGACAAATGCTTGTCATTGATTTTACATTTATTTTGGAAAGATGGTTTATTTTTATTTTTTTTGGCCCCAAAACTAATAGAACTTGTATCAGTACTGCTGGTGTAATATTCATATAACACTACCAATGTACATCCTTGCTGTAGCACAGCTGGGTCTTTCTAGTGATCTAAACAGTGGCACAGCTTAGTAAAGCCATATATTGTGTGGGCCTATTTGCACTGTAAAATACATGGATGAATAAAACCACCTGGGAATTTTAAAAGGCGGTGGTATTACAGTCCGCCACTATAATAATCATTAAAATGCATCTGAGATCAGAAATGCCGTAACTGCACTGCGGAGGACACAGCGGTCTTTATAGAAAGTGTCAGTTCTGCAGTCCTCATGGGACGGCTGCAGAAAGTTTAAACAGGTTAACGCTGCATGCTGGTTCCTTTCATAATAAATGAAGACACGTGCTTTAAAAAGAAAAGACCAAAACAAACTCACAAAGATGTTCTTGTCTTTTATGGGTTTGGCATCCCGGCACAGCAAGTTTCTGTAGAGGCAGAGGGATTTTGATTGCTGTGGCTTGTGTGTCCCACGAGGGAATCATTACCTGATTTAAGCTCTGATACTGATAGGTATAGGTGCTAGATATAGTGTTGATTACAGTTCAGCAGCAGAACAGTGGACTCCCTTTGCGCCTGTCTCTAGGACAGGGACTATATGTTCATCAGAGTGCTAGACAAGGTCCCCAGCTCTGGAAAGTGAATCCCCTGTGTAGTGAGTGGCACTGGTTGGCTATTTTTGCTTCTGCAAAATCCATTTTACAGACTGTATAAGAAGTTGTTGGAGTTGGAGTTGGCGTTGCAGTTGGAGTTGGCGTTGTAGTTGGCGTTGCAGTTGGAGTTGGCTTTGGGTTCGGAGTTGGCGTTGCAGTTGGCGTTGCAGTTGCAGTTGGCGTTGCAGTTGGCGTTGCAGTTGGAGTTGCAGTTGGAGGTGGCATTGGCGTTGCAGTTGGCGTTGCAGTTGCAGTTAGAGTTGGGGTTGGAGTTGGCATTGCATTTGGAGTTGGCGTTGCAGTTGGAGGTGGTGTTGTCGTTGGCGTTGCAGTTGGAGTTGGCGTTGCAGTTGGAGTTGGCATTGCAGTTAGAGGTGGCATTGGCGTTGCAGTTGGAGGTGGCATTGGCGTTGCAGTTGGAGGTGGCATTGTCATTGCAGTTGGAGTTGGCGTTGCAGTTGCAGTTGGCATTGCATTTGGAGTTGGCGTTGCAGTTGCAGTTGGTGTTGGAGTTGGCGTTGCAGTTGGAGGTGGCATTGGTGTTGCAGTTGGAGGTGGCATTGGCATTGCAGTTGGAGTTGTGGTTGGAGTTGTAGTTGGCATTGCATTTGGAGTTGGCGTTGCAGTTGCAGTTGGCATTGGAGTTGGCATTGCAGTTGGAGTTGGCGTTGCAGTTGGAGTTGGCATTGCAGTTGGAGTTGCAGTTGGCGTTGCAGTTGGAGTTGGAGTTGGCGTTGCAGTTGGAGTTGGCAGTTGGAGTTGGCGTTGCAGTTGGAGTTGGCGTTGCAGTTGGAGTTGGGGTTGGAGTTGGCGTTGCAGTTGGAGTTGGCATTGCAGTTGGCGTTGCAGTTGGAGTTGGCGTTGCAGTTGGAGTTGGCATTGCAGTTGGCGTTGCAGTTGGAGGTGGTGTTGGTGTTGCAGTTGGAGGTGGCATTGGCGTTGGAGTTGGTGTTGCAGTTGGCGTTGCATTTGGAGTTGGCGTTGCAGTTGGCATTGGCGTTGCAGTTGAGTTGGCTTTGCAGTTGGAGTTGGAGTTGCAGTTGGAGGTAGCATTGGCGTTGCAGTTGCAGCTGGAATTGGGGTTGGAGTTGGCATTGCATTTGGAGTTGGCGTTGCAGTTGGAGTTGGCGTTGCAATTGGCGTTGCAGTTGGAGGTGGTGTTGTCATTGGCGTTGGAGTTGGCGTTGCAGTTGGAGTTGGCGTTGCAGTTGGCGTTGCAGTTTGAGGTGGCATTGACGTTACAGTTGGAGGTGGCACTGGCGTTGCAGTTGCAGCTGGAATTGGGGTTGGAGTTGGCATTGCATTTGGAGTTGGAGTTGGCGTTGCAGTTGGAGGTGGTGTTGGATTGGCGTTGCAGTTGGAGTTGGCGTTGCAGTTGCAGTTGGAGGTGGTGTTGGCGTTGGTGTTGCAGTTAGAGGTGGCGTTGGCGTTGCAGTTGAGTTGGCTTTGCAGTTGGCGTTGCAGTTGGAGTTGGAGTTGCAGTTGGAGGTAGCATTGGCGTTGCAGTTGCAGCTGGAATTGGGGTTGGAGTTGGCATTGCAGTTGGAGTTGGCGTTGCAGTTGGAGTTGGCGTTGCAGTTGGAGTTGGCGTTGCAATTGGCGTTGCAGTTGGAGGTGGTGTTGTCATTGGCGTTGCAGTTGGAGTTGGCGTTGGAGTTGGCGTTGCAGTTGGAGTTGGCGTTGCAGTTGGCGTTGCAGTTGGAGGTGGCATTGACGTTACAGTTGGAGGTGGCACTGGCGTTGCAGTTGCAGCTGGAATTGGGGTTGGAGTTGGCATTGCATTTGGAGTTGGCGTTGTAGTTGGCGTTGCAGTTGGAGGTGGTGTTGTCATTGGCGTTGCAGTTGGAGTTGGAGTTGGCGTTGCAGTTGGAGGTGGTGTTGGCGTTGGCGTTGCAGTTGGAGTTGGAGTTGGCGTTGGCAGTTGGCGTTGCAGTTGGAGGTGGTGTTGGCGTTGGTGTTGCAGTTAGAGGTGGCATTGGCGTTGCAGTTGGAGTCGGCGTTGCATTTGGAGTTGGCCTTGCAGTTGGAGTTGGCATTGGAGTTGGCGTTGCAGTTGGCGTTGCAGTTGGAGGTGGCATTGGCGTTGCAGTTGGTGTTGGCGTTGCAGTTGCAGTTGGAGTTGGAGTTGGCGTTGGTGTTGCAGTTGGAGGTGGCATTGGCGTTGCTGTTGGAGTTGGAGTTGGCGTTGGTGGCGGCGTGCAGTTGCAGTTGGAGTTGGGGTTGGTTGGAGTTGGGGTTGGAGTTGGCGTTGCAGTTGGAGTTGCCGTTGCAGTTGGCGTTGCAGTTGGAGGTGGTGTTGGTGTTGATGTTGCAGTTGGAGGTGGCATTGGCGTTGCAGTTGGAGTTGGCATTGCAGTTGCAGTTGGGGTTGGAGGTGGCGTTGCAGATGGAGTTGGAGTTGGCGTCGGTGTTGCAAAAAACATATAATTTCACTTAAGCCAAATGATTACGTATCCCACCACCTTGGTCCACTTGAGCTGGAGATTGATAAGACAGTTGCATGTATTATACAGTTAATTTGTAATTCAATACATGTACCAGGGCCACAGATTGATTTAAAATAAAAAAAATAAAAATTAAAAAAGAGAGCATTCCTCTCTGTGACAGTGCGCCTCTTGATCACATTACTGAAAAAATCCTGTATGTTATTTACTTAAATATAGCGGATTAACCATATGCATTTAAGAAGCTTTGGTAAATGGTCTGTGGTGGTATGATCTACTTCTGGTGTTAACACATACTCTGATAGTCAATCAGGATGCTAAATATAAATGTAATGGAAATCAGCAAGGCTTTGGGGTGTTTCTGTTCCTTCAGCACAGGCCAGTACACAGCTGCTGCTGGAACCTCTGACTACATGTTGCGTATTCATCTTTTGCAATGGGATGCAATCTGGGGGAACACTACAGCTGCCAACTGATCACTATCCACTGCAGATTTCATTTAATATCAAGATAGTGGACTGGTTTCACTTTGATTACTAATCCTACAGCCAAATTCAGCTGCAGCTTGAGAGCACTGCTTCGAGCTGGGTTTTGTCCGTTCAACCAAGTGAAATCCATCTGATATAAAAAGAAAAATCATGTGAGCCTGAGATAGAACCCCAGAACATCCTGCACCTTCTCAATTCTGAATCAATCAGCCAATCAAAACACTTCATTCACAGACATTCCGAGACGTCTGTTTTCTTCGCCAGGTTCTGTCTCGTAGTGCATGAACACTGAATCACACAGGCTAGGAGGAAGTCTGCTGCTAAAAGTATTTCAAACACAGTTACACTTATTGTGGATTTGCAGTCTATATACAGTACAAGTACCATAGCAATCAATTTATATTCTGTTTTTTTAGCCTTCATACAAGCAACAGCTAGATTAGGACACTGAATAAAAGACAGACTCCCTGTAAGGGTCCAGGATAATGCGTCCTGCAATGAAATTGTGTTGAATTTGGCAGCACCTAAGTACCAGTACCTGCTTCCTTCGTTCTTGCTTCTTTTGAGCATAAATATTAAAGCTAAACCATTTGCTTGTTTTTATCACTGTTAATCGCTCAAATATTTAGTGTATTTGTTTTTCAGTATGCCTGCCAGCAGTTCATACCATAGCAGAGCAGGAAATCAGTCAGGAAGCCACTGGTCACTTGGTAGCATTTGTTCTGCTGGGATTCCTGGGTACCTCATTAGCAGAATAGTGGACAGGTTAAGAAGTGATCTAGAAACAGAGATTAGTCATATGAAAGAAATAGCAGAGGGAATACTGACTGCTGATGGCTAAAAGTTCTTAGATTTAATGGATGGTGGCGTTCTTCATAAACAGCGTGTGTTGTTTTGGATAGATGTATTGAATATGCGCCAGAAATGATAATACATGCACACTGCATAACATTTCAGGTTTTACAGTCTATGCGCATCAGCTGACCTCTACAAAAGAATGTTATTTAGTCTAATTAAATAGAGTGTATGTGCTGCATCTCAATGGAGCTATCCAGCTTAGGGATTTTTAAGTAAATCAACAACAGCAACAACTACAACATTTCACTTATATAGCGCCTGTCAAGACCAGGTCCTCTCAAAGAGCTGAACACATTTCGGCAGAGCAAATGTGATTGAAAACAAATAGTATTTCATAAAATCAGGGCTTTTATGAAAAGGAGGTTGGAAAGGATTTGTCTAGGAACTACACTGTTTGTTTGTTTTTTTTTGTTTGTTACTGGATTGAGAAATGCAGCTGAGCCAAACCAAAGCAGCTGTTTGGTACTTGCCTGAGAATCCCAAGCCCTTGACTGAGGCTTCAGTATACACCAGCAGAGAAGGTACAGTTAATAACTATTAGCCAGCCAACGTGGAGTCTTCAACCTGGATTGTCTAAACACAGAGCAGGCCTTGCAGCTGGTTGGCCTTTTGCTCTCTCAGAATGCTGCTTTCAAACTTGAAAAATACATTTCTTAAACAATGTATTTATTTATGATTATCATAGAGCATCTCTGAAGTTCCACATTTTGTTTTCACAAGTCACCTTAGCAACCGTCATTGACAAAGCAAAGGTGATCCAGGACAATACTGGGTTAAGCAATTAATGGTAACAAATTACTAGCCCAATACCTGGCGTACACAATGAAGTATATATTTTAGAGCTGGGACAAATATCTGACTATTTATATATTTATATTATATAAATATATATTAAATACACATGTATATATATATATATATATATATATATATATATATATATATATATATATATATATATATATATATATATACACACACACACACACATATGTATATTTAATTTAGTAGTCGCCAATCGATTTTTAGCCAAATGGTCAATAGCATTATTTTCGGCTAAGCTTACAGCTACTTCCCCGCGCTGACTTGGGAGCGGCGAAGATGAACATACGCTGTCTTCTGAAACGTGTGCCGTTAGCCGACCGCCTTTTTTTTTTACTCTGCAGTCCCGCCATGCAGTTATCTCAGAACTACAGTGTCGCAGGACAACGCAGCTCTGAGCATCTTAAAGGCAAGCCCGCAGGTGCCCGGTCAGTCTACAGGGGTCGTTTTACAAAGCCGTTTCCACGTTTGTTTTATTTGCAGTGTTTAAAGTTAAATTTCAGTTTTCATTTGCTGGTTCAGCTACAAAAAGGCACAAGTAAACCTCATGCTATTACTTTATGAAAGTGTGTCGATGGCCACTGCTTACTGTGAAGAACCGGCAATGGCAAGTAATGAAAAAAAAAATGTGTCAGAGGTCACGATAGCATTGAAAAAATTGTAAAAAACATACCATCTTAAGGTCGGCGTTTTCAACCATAACATATTACATCAACATAGTTATATTATTTTCCAATGTAACTATTTCAGATTCACGAAGTTAACATGCAAAAGAGTGCACAGTACACAGTAGTGGTAATAGAAATAGACACTAAGACAAGCTTACCATGAAGCGTTTTCTTTTGAAAATCCCCCATCATCCACGACATGAAAAACAGTGTTGTAGAACGTGTACCAGTGTCTCTGCGGGTAGCTGTCAACTTCACAAATGTTAACCTATAGGTGGGGTTCAAGGGGCGGAGCTGGGCACCAACAACCTATCATCTCCTGTCATCAATTAAATCTACCTTATTTAAACAGTAGTCACCTCTACCTAGCTGTCTTGTGTTTTTTCATTTCCTCCTCCTCTAGCATCTCAATTGCCTTTGCATCGGTCTCCTCTGGGGGGTTAGTGACTCCACTTTCTCCAACCCTTTGTTAAGCTCTGCTTCATTTACCTCATAGAGGAAGGTTCTCCATGAGTCAGAGGGGACCCCCGGCCAAACCCTTCCATCTGCATGTATGTTTCTTTTGGGATTCTTCTTTCAGGTCTGATGTCTCTATGTGAGGGTCCCCAAGCGGTGGCATCCCTCATGTTTGTCGGGTCTCCTCAAAGACGGTGGCCCCTCTCCTGTTTGTCGGGTCTCCTCAGCGACGGAACCCCCCTTCTATTATGTTGGGCTTTGAAGAGGCGGAACACCACGCATTATATGTTTTAACAAATACTAACTTTATGTTTTCTTTCCGGTTCACGAGCCTCTTCGTATGTCGGGTAACCTCAGAGATGGTGCCCCTGTTGGTATGTCGGGTCACCTCAAAGACGGTGGTCCCTCTCCGGTTTGTCGGGTCTCCTCAGCGACTGAACCCCCTTACTGTATATGTTGGGTCAGGAAGAGCCGGAACCTCTTTTGTGTTAACTCTCCATGTGTATATGTTTACTAACTCTGTCAATAAAAACTATCAGGGGCCATAGCTCCGCCCCGTGAACTACTTACAGCTTTGTTGTTTAAAGGTTCTTTACATTTTCCTTTTAGCACCAAAGTCCAAAAATGACACGTGCGCTTTTTTTTTTGGATTATCCTCACGTACGAACATTACGCTAGTTCGTAATGTAAACACAGTGATTGGATAGGGATGAAAAGGGGATCTGTTGTCTTTTACATTTGTGTATTAGAAATGCACTGCAGTTGTTTTTAAGCGTTTTAATAAAATGTCCTGCGTATATAACAGAATTCTGCGCAAACGCGACCTGTGAATGAGATGTACTATGTATTTCGGGAATAAACAAAACAACGTTTAACTTGAACTGCTATTTGGCATCCATTGTTTTTTGTGGTTAATTCACTGGTGTGAAGTAAGTCCTACTCAACGTATTCTTTACTCCTGGGATATTTTTCTACTTTGACGTGTTACTGTAACTTCTTGCTGTAAAACACAGTCACATGCATCCATGCAGTATGTATGGCAATGACATGTTAAGAAGTCAGATTGTAAGGTTAATGTGGTTTTGTACATGATAGGCAGTTTATCGGTTATCTTGGTGTTAAAACTTTTGCATGAGAAGAGCTAGATAAGCCCGCAGAACATTCTGATAAGACGGACTGAGGTGCAGTACAGAAGTGCAGTGGTGGTATGAGGTCTGGCTATCTGCTTCATATTTAGCTGGAATTTATAAATGTTAAATGGGCCATTGCATTTGAAGCGACCGTACACTTCTAGAGAAACTGAGAAATGAACTGCAAAGTTTCCCAGTCATATTATGACCGTTTCCTATATAAAATGGTTAACACAATATTTAATATTATATTTTATTCCACTTTCTGAATGGGAATTAAGCAAGTTTTACACTGAGTTTTTACAGTGACCAGTGATTCCAGTAGCTCTGCTCTTTGTGAAGCGATTGAAGCTCATTGGACAAATAGGCTAGCTGCTCCAGGGTGTGTGATTGAATCTGTCTGCACTGGTGTAGGTTTGCTTTGGCTGCTAGTATTAAGGCAGTGACTGCAAGCCAGTCATGCCCATGGTAACGGCAGCTGGGTTGCATATCCACAGTGGCAGAGCTTGTGAACCAGGGCCGCGCCTCAGAGAGGGAGCACACTGGCGAGTCTGTCAACAGGATTGCTTGGGGAGCGGGGAAGTAGCTGAGTTCACTCTGTGGGAGTGCTGGATCCAGGTGAGCTTGCAGAGGGGTTTCCAGTGCTGTCTGTTAGGTGACACTGGCTGCTGAAGTGGAGCGCTGTGCTTGTCAATTAGTACTGCTGTGCCTTGCTTTCATCAGGCAGCAGAGACGGTATAGCGCCAACTGCTCAAGATGCTCGGATATATAGTGAAAAGTATTGCTTTTAAATCAAGGGAAGTAATGTTAAAAATTTAAAATACATTAATAAAACCTCATCTAGAATATTGTGTTCAGTTCTGGTCACCTCGCTACAAAAAAGATATTGCTGCTCTAGAAAGAGTGCAAAGTAGAGCGACCAGAATTATTCAGAGTTAAAAAGGCATGTCATATGCAGACAGGCTAAAATAATTGAATCTGTTCAGTCTTGAACAAAGAAGACTATGCAGCGATCTGATTCAAGCATTCAAAATTCTAAAAGGCATCGACAATGTCGACCCAAGGAACTTTTTTGACCTGAAAAAAGAAGCAAGCACCAGGGGTCACAAATATAGATTAGATAAAGGGGCATTCAGAACAGAAAATATGAAGCACTTTTTTACAGAGAATTGTGGGAGTCTGGAACCAACTCCCCGGTAATGTTGTTGAAGCTGACACCCTGGGATCCTTCAAGAAGCTGCTTGATGAGATTCTGCGATCAATAAGCTACTAACAACCAAATGAGCAAGATGGGCCGAATGGTCTCCTCTCGTTTGTAAACTTTCTTTTGTTCCCTACAATGGACTTGAAACTAACACCAGCCCTGCACAAGTTCTGGGCTTCTGAATTGCCTTCAAACAAATATATTACTTAAAATGATCAGGATTCAGAAGTCTTATGTTAAATAAATTGTTCCTCCATTGTAGCGGCGTGATCAGTTAATTGAGAGCACATTCAGCAGGTGCTTTGATTGTTCAAACTCCTGGTGCCTGTTCATTTCAATAATATACCTAGACAAGGGGAGTCTGGGTGCTGGACTAGTGTGTGATTCAAACTCTGTGACGTACCATTTTCATTGGTAAAAATATATTGAAGCCCTTACAACTAGGCCGTGGTTGTTCCAAGGCAGGAAATGGGCTAGTTAGTCTAAACTGCAGCGCTGCTTGGGTTAATTGTTTTAATGAGGGGGAAATCGCTCTGTTTTATTTGGCACATTATTGCTACCCGGTAAGGGAACCAAGTGAGAGTAACTTTCTTAATTACTGAACAGGACATGGCGAGGAGAAATATGTGAGTTTAAACCTAAAACCCAGGCCTGAAAAGGTGTCTCTAATGTTTAATCCTCCTCTCGTTTGTAAAGCGATTTACAAAAAGGTTTGTGCGTATAAGTTTAACAGATGTCTAGAAAACTGTTTATCCACGGTTTAGACATTCTTAAGCACAAGCTATAGAGAGTATAAGAATCAGGGGCTATAGAGAGGTACTTGTACATGTCTTCACGTACGGGTGTCACAGTTTGTACTTGTACCTTTTGCCCCGTTGTGGTATAGCTTGGTAACAGCATTGTTTTTTTTTTGAGATAGTCATGTTCTTTATGATACAGATGGCTCTAGTTTTGTATTAAATCTGTGGTGGGGAGTGGTATATTTAGCTAACATGGTGGAGGTGTTTGTGGCCTACAGCTGTGGTCATTGCTCTCTCAGAATAGAAGCCAAGGTGTAAGTGTTGAAATCACAGTGTGTGTGGCTGTTCTGATCTAAACCTGTCCACCTTTACCAAGCTCCATGAAAAGCAGCAGGCTTGTATGTGGCTGCGGCCTGCACAGCTGTGCCCTGGCCTCTTATCCTGTGTCAGTGCGGGGAAGCACTCTCTGTGTACACAGCAGCTGAGCAGCGTGGGCCGTTCCTGAGAGAACGAAACCTGCAGACTGTGCGGGATCAGGGATGTCACATTCCAGAGCGGGAGACTGCCAGGCTGGACTTGGACACGGACTTCTCACCAGACAGGAAGCAGTAACCTCATATCGTTTTACCTCTTTTTCCCTGCTGTAGTTACCAAACATTGGCCCTTAGTTAGCAAACATACTCTACTGCAACATGCAGTGTGCAAGAATCTTACAAACCAGGTTGGAAGTTTAACCCTGAACTACAGTTGTTTCCTCTTATAAAAGTTCACCACAGTCATTTTTCAGTTTTCACATTTTTTCCCCATAGTTATGCTATGCCTTTACTATAATTTACCATGGTTTGCCATCTATTTTTTTATGCTTTACCGTACCCCCAGCCATGTTTTTTAATATGCTTTACAATACCCCTCTCTGGGATTTACAATGCTTACCTAAGCTTTACTGTGCTGTAACTATTGCATGCTTTTACTATGGCATCTGGATATGATCAGCGAAGTCA
This sequence comes from Polyodon spathula, assembly GCF_017654505.1. NCBI lineage: Eukaryota > Metazoa > Chordata > Actinopteri > Acipenseriformes > Polyodontidae > Polyodon > Polyodon spathula. The sequence goes on along the minus strand of NC_054538.1, from coordinate 77,278,471 downwards.
TTTGGAAACCTTTAGGCTCTGTGATTAACCTGTTAGGACTTGCACAGAATCCACCTACTGCTGGTTGCAATGGAGGACCTCTTCGTTGATTGCGGTACAGGGAAAACCTCCTGCTTTGAATGTGAGCCCATCTGATAGCAGTAAATGAAGGAGTATAAAGGGTGTGCAGTGCTGGCAGCTTGAAACACACAGCTGCAGTGTTGCAGGAGTCTCTTCCAGTCAGTAAAGTCTGACATGACTAATGTAACAGGGACTCCCCACTGAAGTGTGTGTGAAGAGTGGAGCGCACACACACGCATGCTCTCTGGATGTCATTACTGCACTGTACCTGTCAGTCAGCAGTGAGTCAATCAACCATGACTGTGCACAGCAGAGCAAGGGTTTGGGAGTGCCTTAAATAGGTGTTTTCTGTACTCTGGTTTGTATGTTTTGCATGTTTGTTTGTTTGCATAGTGTTTCATCATACATAGCACTTCTGCACTGGAGCTGGAAAAAGTGCAGTACAAGCACATGCAAGGTTAAGCAGAGGCACGCATAGTATCTCACAGCAAAGATGATAAAGCACAGCAAATGCATAGCAGACTGCAATACTACTGTGCAAATGATTGCGGTAATGACCACAACACTTTGTTTTGTTTTCTGTTGCATGGTAAAGTTGTTTATGAATCTACAGTATCTGTTGGTTTCTGTCTGAAGTGTAGTGTGATGTTTTGTTTTATTGTTTCATTAGCTGATGTAACAAAGGAGAAACAGCACTACAGTACACAGTAATTCCTGGAACAACAGTACAGTTTCTTGTTAATAACATGCTTTATTCTGCTCTTTAACTTCTGATCTTCAGCCAAAGATGGCAAAAGCATTGTAGCTAGTGGAAAGAGGCCCATTTGTTCTTTCAACATATCTTCTGACCAAGAACACCAAATTAGGATCCCTTTGGTTAGTTAGGAATTTTAGTACATGAGCAAGGAAGAGATTCAACTCAACAAATGCCTCAGTGTGATGATAGGGGCCACGGTGATATTTAGGGGGCTGCCATTGATTCAGTGGAGCTATCCTATATACAGGAGTATAAAATATCTAAAGTTTCTGTTTCTCTCCACTAAATGAAAAAATAAAAAACCTTATGACAATCTCACGTGGGTTCAGAGTTCCTGCACATGGCTGTTGTATTAATCCAGAAGGCCTTGTTCGTAGAGCAAGTGAACAATGAGCAGGACATTGAGAATGCGTTCTTCTGGCTGTTTGTGTCCCACATTAGCAGCTAATCATTCATTCGTGCTGGGATCACGGTTAGGCTTTTCTCAGCTCAGCCCAGCCGTTACACATCAAGCTATGGCTATCCATAGCAGAGGTGGCTTGTCATTCGTTCACATTGACCCAGTTGCAAGCCTGCTTTCTTCGTGACACCTTTTATGTTTTACTGGGGGAGAAAAAAAATCTTTATTAATGGCTTTAAAAAAAAATGGAGGGGAGCAGTCGTCTTTGAATTTCAGCCTTGGTTTTTATTATTATTATTGAATTATGAGCCTCATTTACGAAAGGGCGCTAAATTTGGAGTTAACACACACATAAAGTACGGCACCATTTACTAACAGAGAGCACATTAAAATATGTTCATAGTGTTTGGCTAATTTACATACCATACCGTGCATGCTACTTGAATTTTGAGCGATAATGTGCCCGTGACCACCGTGATATCAAAAGCCCCAGCAGTCCAGGCGTATCATTTTGTGAAGATGGAGGTGGCTTACTTTGACTGAAAATGAGCGATCAACAGACACAACACAGCGCAGGGGACAGGCAGAGGCAACATAAAGTGAAACTGCACTGCTTGCCTTTTCATTTCAATAGGTAGTCCTTGTCTGATGTAAAAAAAAAAAAAGAAAGGCCTTTTTCCTTTCTCCTTTAATGCATGCGACCCACCCATTGGTTTATAAAATTGCATCGATTTACTGTATCTTTTTGAGATTCTTTAAAACAACCTGCCTCTTTAATGTAACACATGGATTCAACACATGCAGTCTGCATTGTATGAGTGACATTGCCATTAAGCCAATCACAGCTCACAGAGGTAGTTAAATGACCAATCAAATGGCACACCGGATCAGTTTCTTAACGTACACACGTAACAGTTCAGCACACATAATTCTGTGTAGGATAGCGAAGCGAAGGCTTGTTTAAACTATATATTTTACTTTGTGTAAACTTTAAAACCAGTAGCCAAAAAGTAGTTGGAGATGTCATGGAAGCAAACGGTGGAGGCGGAACACAGAAGATTCCAAAATCGTCAGCCAGATGATTATTTTTTCACTGAATAATTCTGACTACAAGGCAATATGTCTGATTTGCAGTGCAATGGTTGCAGTTATGGAAGATTATAACATACAATGTCTGAAAATGAGAACAAAAAATTAAAATGCTGCAGATGCCAATTTTATTGTTAGCAAAGAGATTGCTTATGTGCTGCCAAACCTTTTTCAGATGGTGAATTTATTAAAAGGTGTCTGCTTAAAACAGCTGTCGTAGCATGCCCTGAAAAAATAGACTTTTTTTCTAAGGTCAGTCTGTCTCGTAACATGGTTGCTAAGCGTATTACCGAAATGGCAGGTAATATTAACTTTAATGATATTGTAGAGCTTTTAAGTTGAAGCATGAACATACATCGAGAACTGTAAATGTGTGTGTGTGTGTGATTTTGTTGTATTGTTTTTAAACCCGACACCCCCTCGTCGAACAAACATGTCAGGTTTAGCGAGGGGCTGTTGTATGATTATGATAAGCTTTTTAGGGGTGAAGGTTGGGGCCCTACAGTAGAATCTGATGGGATTAAAATTGCATTTATATATATATATATATATATATATATATATATATATATATATATATATATATATATATATATATATATATATATAATAGGTCAACTGAAGATGGAACAGAATGCAGTGTACAGATGACGTTTACATTTAACAAAAATAATGTTATTTTGATTCTTGCACCAACTCTACTGCCGCTATTTTATTTCAAAAAAATGTCGCACAATTGTTGCTAGACATCTCGCTAAGATGACACAAATAATATTTAAATGAGTATATTGGGGCTCTGTCACAAAGACAGAAATCCCAAAAGTCTCGCTCAAAGTCCTGGGCTAAGAACAGGAACTTTAAGGGGTTGATGGGCGGCAATGTTGCTAGTAGCCAGGCCTCTACTGGCCATGCTGTCAGCAGACGTGCTGACAGTGGGGCCAATCTATCCTCCTGCTGTACCACTGGCAGCGGAAATGACTCCTTCAGCTTTAGCAAGTCCAGCAGCAGAAAAGCTGCTGGGGTTGGTGGTCTCCAGACCTCCCCCAAGATCTCCAGCAGCGAAACTGCTGCGGGGGAAGGTGGTCTCCTGACCTCTCCCCCCTTTATAGCCGGCAGCTCCCTCTGGGGGGACTCCAGCCCCCAGAACTCCTGCAGCGAAATTGCTGTGGGGAAAGGTGGTCTTCTCACCTCTCCCCCCATTTCCATAGCCGGCAGCTCCCTATGGTAGGGCTCTGGCCACACTGACCCCTGCGGCAATGCAGAACTGACCGTGACCCCTGGCGAAGCATTTCCAGCGACCACAGGCGATGCGGAGCGGCTGACAACCCCAGGCGATGCGGCGTGGCAGGCTTCCTTGGGCGAAGCGAGGCATTTTTCCCCACAGCCGGGGCACAGCTCCGCCGCAAGGTTCGTAAAAAAAACCTCCCAACTGTCATCCCCGACCTCCTCCTGCTTTTGCTGCGGCTGCTGCTGCAGATTTTTCCTGCCCCTCCTTCTCCTCACCTTCCTCTCCTGGGCTGGTTCCTCCTCCTCCTCTTGGAAGGGGCAGACAGCCTCCACGTGCCCGTACACCCCGTAGGCAAGGTACCAGCCTTGGTCCTCCAGACCACTGAGGAGCTCCTCCAGCTCCGTGCAGCCATCTCTCCAGCTTTCCTTTTTTTTTTTCAAAAAAACACTGTTCCCTCTCTGGTCTGCATCCAGGAGGCGCCGGTAATCCCTAGATGACACCACATGTCACAAAGACAGCTGTAGTGGGTGACTTCAGACCAGAAACCATGAAATAAACAACAGAGATGGAGTTTGGTGAAGCTGAGCGAATGGTCTCATTTAACAGACAGACAGAAAATAAAAGGTTGCAAGACAAACAAAACACAGGACATGGCACTGGTAGCCAAAACAAAGAGATGAAACAAAACAGACTAACACTAAACAAACACGGTGAGCTGATATTTTAACTATTATTATTTATTATTATTATTATTATTATTATTATTATTATTACCTCTGTCTCCAATTCCATTCTCCACTCACCGAACACACAACCCCGAGTGGGTGAAAACATGCAGATTTTATGCAGCTGTACCGAGACTCGATTGCTAATCAATCATTCAGTTGGAGTCTCGGTACAACTGCACGTGAATTAATAAAGTGCAATTCCCCGTGCTCACATTTTATTACTTTTTACATGCACGTGAAGTGCTGTGCAATCCTCGTGCCTAAATACAAATATACATTTTAAACACTTGTGTTACACAGACCTGTTTACATCCCGCGTACCAATGACTAAACACCAACATTAACACACAACATACAACAAAAAATACCCGGGGGTGGGGGGGACTTTGCCACAGGCTCGCTTCGTTAACATATTTTTCTTAGTACATATGACAAAATGTGCACTTTGCGAATTTTGAAAAACGAAAATGCAAACTGAGGTATGTTTGCACTGCGACTGACCCATCTTAGTACATCTTCCCCTAACCGACGTCTCCGCGGCAGGACGAAGCGGGTCTGTCTGCCTTACCTTCCAGTGACTCCAGCTGTGCTGAAGAATATCACCCCGTTCACACTGGTGGTTTAGGCCGGCCCAGGACTGCCTATCTCATGTGTGAACGCTAGAAAAATGAAAAGGCGGCCCTGGGTCGGGTGAAATTTACACCAGCTAAATTTCTGATGCGGCCTAAAGTACTCAATGCCGCCTCAGGGCTGGCCAATCTGCATGCGTGATCCCAACGCAGGCCCTGGGCCGGCCTCAACACGTCAATGCGGTGATATAGTTCAAACCACTCCCCTACCAGGTTGAGCGTAGTAGATCAGACAATGTCGGTTTTAAGAGGTATCAACTGGGACAATGCAGAAATTAACCCTTAGCGGTCCATTTATTCAGTGCTTGACAGGCGCGTCAGGTCCAATTTATTTTCACATTCGCTGTTTTAATTTTTTTTCAGAGTAAAACAGATTTAAAAGGTATTGAATCGCAAAAGGACAGTCCTGCATCTCCAGCCAAGCCCCACCCCTTGTTCGCTGTATTTTTCATATACCTCTTTATAGACGTAGCTATGGAAAAATCCTCTCCCGATCACTCGTTTTATCACTAGACTCCCCAATAATGCGATCCAAGTCATTATTTTATTACTATAACATCTCAAAAAGCTCTGCAAATGTGTGTGATATTCTTTGAGCGCTGGATGCAGAAGCAGCTATCTCCTTTATGTCTGTGTTATCTCTGCAGTGAAAACCTGCAAGTTTGCCCGAGAACTGTCGGAACTACTGAGCAGCAGGCCGTAGATAAACCCACCACGGATCTTGGATTTTACGTCGATCTCCAGCCCGGACAATAGCAATGGGGAATGCAGTGAATACACCGACACTTTTGATGATGATGATGCTGGGTCAGTCATGAAGGGAAAGTATTTCTTCATTGTACAGCTTTCATTAAAACGATAAAACTTGCGCTCTCTCTATGTGTGTGTGTGTGTGTGTGTATATATATACAGTATATATATATAATATATATATTATATATTATGTATATATATATATATATATATATATATATACAGATTTCAGATTGTAGCTAAGATTGTAAATCTCAATATTGATAACTAATGCGTACGACGTTGCATATTCAGTCACCATTAATATAATAATCTGTATTGTGACTAATGTAATGTACACGTCCTTGTTTGCTGCATTTACACATGATCCAACACGATCGCTTCTTTCCACAGTAACTGACTGCACTGTCAACACACGCCTTTATTGTATCTTATACAATAAGTACAGCACTAACAGTGTTGCAAAAAATAAGATTGCCATATTTATGTCTGCAAATTTCCCAGCTCAATCTTTTATGTTGACTTCCGGGATTGCGGTGTTTACGTCACTGTTTACCTTCCCGACAAGCACGTTGCCGCAATTCAGGCTTCCTTTTCAGCCACATATGTGAACGCACTTAGGCCCCCTAAAACCTCAGCTGTGAACGAAAATTTTGATGCGGCCCAGAGACGGTCCAAGGCCGACTCAGTAAGTGTGAACGGGGTGTGGTGCAAGTTAGTTATGTTCAACTGTCTAATGTTTTGTTCTGTGCACTCGTAAATTTATGCTATGAAAATCTGTGTAATATAATTTTATATGCTGCATTTTCTATGGTTTATTTGAGACAATTTTTTGATATGTGTAGGTTCTTTATCGTTACAAGATACGGCACTGCTGTGAGCCAAACGTTGTTTCAATTAGAATGTTGGTAACCATGGTTTTATTGCACGTTGAATATGATAAAGGGGCTTCTCTAAATGAGATGATTCTCATTGGCATAAAAAGTCTGTGTTTTTTTTTTTTTTTTTAAAAGGTCGATTTCACCCATCTCAGCTTGAATTGAGAAATAAAGATTAAAAAAAAACCTGGTAAATTCTTTCTAAAATAAACGTTGATATTAATTGTCTATTTGGCAAAAAAAATAAAATCGAATAGTAGCAAGCCTAATCTTAACTTAAATGGCCTTGCTGCCAGATGAGTTTGACACCTCTGACCTAGACAATCAGTTATCATTTCAGGACTTTTTTCATTCAAACACGTTTATCATAACCAAGTAATACAGCAAGATGTATTTATTTTGCGTGAGTGAATCAAATTAATCACACTGCACATCACTAGTTTTCAGCCCAGATAAAGAGGTTTAAATAGCATACCCATCAGTGGTTAAAGCATGGTTTCCATGCACACTAATCAATGATCACTTTAATGTGCACACTAAAATTAACACCCTTTAGTACCATGTGAATACAGCTCATCTTATTCTGAGCTGGATGCTCATTTAAATACATGCATTACCATAAAAATCACATATTCATTCTGATTACCATAGCGTGAAGCACTAAATTTAATGCACGCCATAATGAGCCAAATATCGCGCACGATCATGAATACAGTTGCAATAGTATGTATGGAAATTGTTAATGTTCTGCACACTAATTGCAGTTATCATGCACCATAAAGTTTAGCGCACTTTCATCAATGAGGCCCTATGTGTTTTGAAGAGATGAAGAAAGGAATAAATGTTTATTTCAGTCAAGCCTCCAGCTAAAAAAATAAAGATGCTGATAATAATATGGCAAGTATGTGTGTGTGTTTGTGTGTGTACAGATAGTCACTGCCTTTTTATGTGTCTTTTTTTTCTAATTCTTATCATAAAATCAAAATAGACACGTTTTTATAGGCCTACCACATCGAAAATTCTTAAAAGAAACCCAAAATCATGAAAGAGATAACAAGACAATTGAGGGTGATATTAACAGTACTTTTCTATAGCTTGTCTGAACCGTGCTGCTGCAGTAATAAGATGATTTCCACACATGCATTCAGGGCAATCTGTGCCCACACAGAGTGATCTCCTTCAGATAGGAAAGTGCATCACATTCTGACCAGGTTTTTCAAGAGCAGAGGAGCAGGTAAGGCGAGAGGAGACCTGCAGGTCACATCATTCACCCTTCATCTCTGCAGTCCTGCTTATACAGGGAATATAATATTTATCTCCAGTCTCTAAAACGCCTTGCTGAAAATATCAGCTTCATGTTCAGCCTGTGAAAAGAGGCAATTTTGCTTGACAGTGGGACAGAGGTCATCTTAGTAGAACATTACTCCTGATGGGAGAAAAGGGGGTTGCATTAGTGAGGCTGAGTGTGTGACCGTCCCGGTGATACACACACACACACACACACACACTTGCACGCAGACACACACACACTCACACGCAGACGCATGCACACACACACTCGCGCGCACATGCACACACGCATGCACGCACACACGCACACACACTTGTACGCGCACGCACACGCACACACAAACACGCACACACACAAACATGTATTGTAATGGCACTGACACACATTACCCTGGTACTGACAAATGAAAACAAAAAAGTCACTGTTGCATGCTGATTTTAATTAATTGGTTTAATTATTCTTTGTAGCCTTTTTAAGATATACTTGCAGCAATAGTATTTAGAAAGCATTTTTGCTTCGAACATATTTAAACCCTATTTCAATGATATGGGAGGATAACCATTTTGTAACACCATCTATTTAATGCGCCTAAAATTTTTGCCTCTGTATAATTGGTGCTAAAGATTTATGTGGACCGTCTGTCTGTCAGTCTGTCTAACTGTGCATGTTGTCTCCTAACTTTTAAAATTGAGACCTCATCTCCTATAGAGGATGAAAGTCTATAGCTGATAAAACTATAGATTTTTAAACAAATGTTTGACCTGTGTAGAAATTGTGTAGATACTTTGTGTGTGTACCGGTGTTTAATTATTTAATTAAAGTTATTAATTCAATTTATAATTGTGTGCTGCTTTGGGGAAAATATATATTTATATATTTTAAGACTCTTATGTGGTCTACCAAAAGTCAGCAGTATGGAATAACAAAATGTTTTATCACTAGATTGGCCTTTGCCAATCCGAGCAGGTCTAATCCCAGATTGCTGTGTGGCGTGCTTGTGTAACAGTGGGAGTGCAGAGGGTGAAAGGATTGCTGTGTGGCATGCTTGTGTAACAGTGGAAGTGCAGAGGGTGAAAGTGAAAGGATTCGCGTGTGGCGTGCTTGTGTAACAGTGGGAGTGGAGGGGGTGAAAGTGAAAGGATTGCTGTGTGGCTTGCTTGTGTAACAGTGGGAGTGCAGAGGGTGAAAGGATTGCTGTGTGGCTTGCTTGTGTAACAGTGGGAGTGGAGGGGGTGAAAGTGAAAGGATTGCTGTGTGGCGTGCTTGTGTAACAGTGGGAGTGGAGGGGGTGAAAGTGAAAGGATTGCTGTGTGGCGTGCTTGTGTAACAGTGGGAGTGGAGGGGGTGAAAGTGAAAGGATTGCTGTGTGGCGTGCTTGTGTAACAGTGGGAGTGCAGAGGGTGAAAGGATTGCTGTGTGGCGTGCTTGTGTAACAGTGGGAGTGGAGGGGGTGAAAGTGAAAGGATTGCTGTGTGGCGTGCTTGTGTAACAGTGGGAGTGGAGGGGGTGAAAGTGAAAGGATTGCTGTGTAGCATGCTTGTTTAACAATGGGAGTGCAGAGGGTGAAAGTGAAAGGATTGCTGAGTGGCATGCTTGTGTAACAGTGGGAGTGGAGGGGGTGAAAGTGAAAGGATTGCTGTGTGGCATGCTTGTGTAACAATGGGAGTGGAGGGGGTGAAAGTGAAAGGATTGCTGTGTGGCGTGCTTGTGTAACAGTGGGAGTGGAGGGGGTGAAAGTGAAAGGATTGCTGTGTGGCGTGCTTGTGTAACAGTGGGAGTGGAGGGGGTGAAAGTGAAAGGATTGCTGTGTGGTGTGCTTGTATAATAGTGGGATTGCAGAGGGTGAAAGGAGTGCTGTGTGGCTTGCTTGTTTAACAGCGGGAGTGGAGGGGGTGAAAGTGCCCAGGGTGTTACTCACACTAATGAACTGTGCTTGTCATTGGGAGCAGAGGACTCGGTTCTGTCAGCCCCATGTGATGTACAGCCAGAGAAGCAGCTTGCAATGCCACTGATTAGTATTAATCAGCAATGCTCTTCTCAGATCATGAGTGCCCCTCATCCAATTCAAAACACTGTGCCTGATTGAAATGCAATCACCTCATTAACAATATTAGCTGTTTTGTGGAAAAATTACAACCTGATGCTCATTGTTTTAAACTAGCTCACACTGGAGTTAGTTAGCCTGTTTGTTACACTCACTCTTGGCCTCATTTGCACTTTAGAAAAAGCAGTTCAACAGAACAGCCTTGGCCAAAAGATTGCGACTGGAATGTGTGGATTGCCACTCATCATCAATCTTGCTTATCTCATCTTAGGGGAGCTATCAATGGGTAAATAAATATTCGTTTTGGGCTTGGCCGGAGAGTGCAATGGAGAGCACCTCTGTCCTGACCTGAACACCCCCTGCCTGCCATTCAGTCCTGGACCTCTGGTAAGCAGAGACTTCCAGATGAATTGTGTGCTGGTTTTGTAATGTAATCCATTAAAAACTAAGACTGATATCTGTGTTCAGCCTTCCCCGCAGGCATGGTAGCAGATGGATGTTGAGTGAAGTTCCTGGAACCCCAGCTGGCTTTCCAATGCAGTGACAGCGAGGGTCCAGCCACGCTGTTGATATCTTTATAGTGTCCTGGGTACAGTAGCTGTTGCTTCTATGAAGTCTCTGTTGTTCTATCAAACATTTCAGTTCCATAGGAATGAGTGAACACGCACACTGATACCTGGAAGGTTGCAGTGCCCACCAGGGCTTGTTTATTTTTAACGATTTGAATTTAGTTCTGTCAACATTGTGCAAACTAGCCACAAGGCTTACTGTTTAAGTGCATAGACGAATTTTGTTGCCAGTAATGGTTACAGCTGTGGCTAGACAGATTTTATTTGAGAGACTGCACCTTCCTGTAGGGTTTCAATTTGATTGTGAAAGTGTTTAATGTAGTAAACCTCACAGGAATGAGTGTGTTGAGAATAGCTGAGTTGTGTTAAAGCTATTAAAATATCCCTGTGCTGTATTAATTAAGCAAAACAGGGAATTAGCAGCAATCCCTGTGCTATTCAGTCAGTAGGTATTCTGTAATTTTGGAAATGTTTCATGGGAAGGGTTGCAATAATATGTTTGTTTTATTTTTCTTTTCTTCAAATACCGGTATTTGTAAAATGGCTTTTTTATTTTTAAGTCATCTCTGCTGAATCTTGTAATTGACATACTTTAGTACAAGTTTTTGAAGATATCAGAATGCAGGTCATGGGGATATAACAAAAGCTATATCTTGGTAAACTAAAATTGAGAATATAGTATCTATGTAGATCACACACCACAAGGGTATAGCTATGTAACATTGTGGCAAGGCCAAGGCCTTTAACATTGTGGCAGGGCTGAGGCCTGCCCATGTAAAAAGTGTATGTTTGGTTGGGTTTCTAAATAAAATATGGTTTGGTTTGGTTTGTAAATAAAAATCTGTAACTTTTGTAAATCAAAGTGTGTGCTGGGTGGCAGGGCTGGCAGGTTAGACCTCCCTTCCTCCCTAATTGAAACCATGTGCAGCAGGTGGCTGGGTCACCTGCCTTCAAACAGAGGCTGAAAAGCCAGTTTCTTTGTTTGTCTTTGTACTTTGTTTGTTCCTGTTCCTGTGTACCCTGCATGGATAGCCAAGGAGTGTGAACTGGATGGACCAACCATGACTGTCACTGCATGTGTAACCAGGATAATTGTTACAGCTGTAGGACAGGGATGAATTTAGGTGATTTTTGTCCCACCCATTTATTTAGTTTGCCACTGTTTGGTCAGCTTTTGTGTTGTAGCTGTTTTTCCCACTGTGTTTTGTTTTGACTTTTTTGCAGGTACATGTTTGTATATATCCTTCCGCACTAGGGCTACCATTGCTGGTACCCTAGTGGCAGTCACCAATAACTGCAACAACTGCCTTTAAAAAACCTGGATGCCTGAGCAGCATTTTAACTACAAACCCTTTGTGCCTCTCTCGTCTGTCAGCGGATACCTACCCAGTATACAGTAGTATATATGAGAGTGAGCGAGAGAGATATGTGTATATATGTGTGTGTGTGGAGTGAGGTCAGGTCAGGACAGGCTGCTTATCCTATCACTGTTTCACCTCAACCCTTTCAGCACTGCTAGTATGGCTCTGTACAGTACAGTGTACTGATATAGGCATCTCCAGTGTGGGAAAGCTCTTATTGAGCTAGAAATTGTAAACGCAAGCTGTACAAACCAGCAAGAATGTGCGTGTATCCTGTACTTCACACAGATAAAGTGAAGGTGTCTTCACACACAATCCTCTGTTGGCAGCAACTTTGGACGTGGGAAGTCTGCTGATGAGTCCTGGCAGGTTTTCATGAGAAATATGGTTTAAAAAAAAAAAAAAAAAAAAAAAGTGCTGTGGGTGTGTCCCTTAATCACAAGCAATGACTGACTGGACTGTGACGGCTCTACTAATATGAGGTGTGTCGCTCTCTCACATCAGAAACGGGTGTGAAATGTGCTAGCTAAGATCGGATCGGAAGATTGGTACAGGTTGTTTGCACAGGTTAACAAGGCTTGAATCAAATCATTTCATGTCTCAAAACCCTGGGTGCTATGTGGGTCCCACATGCACAGTTTTGAAAAAAGCTGCTATGGTTAAAGGAAGCTCTCAGTTTGCATCCCTTTCAGGCAGTCTTCTAAGGTCATTGCGGCCTGGCAGTGTGTTTGAGGTCACTGGTTGCAAAGCATGTCAGTCGTGAAAGGGAAGAAGCTGACTGGTCAATGCCAGGAAAGGGGGGGGGGGGTGTATTCTCCAGGTGAGAATTTAAAAAAATGAAAATATACGTTTGCTGTAACACGCGATTCTGCAAAATATTGCTAAACAAGCCGTTCTTCATCTAAAGAAGAGCTGTTGTTGTTCTTATAGCATCTCAATACTGCCTTTAAATGCGACTGATGTCTTTTAAAATCCAAAACACAGCAGTTTTGTTGAAGTCCTTTTCATTTCAATACATGGCTGGCACAGACAGTATAAGAGTGTGCCAGTGTCTGTCGTGTTGACTTGCCATCTGGTCAAACTGTAGGCTTGAATATATTATGGCTTGAATTTTAATTTCATTTTGTGTAAAGAGTGTCTTTGTGATGAAGACGTCTAACCTGGTTACTTCATTGGTCTTTGATTGACTCTAATATTCTGCAATACAGTAAGTTCAGGGTGCGAAGCCTGGAGGAAAAAAAAAAAAAATCCGCACAACTGTATCTGCAATGGTTTTCGTATCGCCACCTGTTGGTTGCAAATGTTATTGTTCACGGCAGAGCATCAGAAGAACAGCCATGACTCATGTTTAGTTCTGGTTTATTTTTTTATTTTTTTTTAAATCTTGAACAGCATTTGAAACCTGTATGGGCAGGTTGTTAAATACTCCAAGGCAGTGTAACTGGTTAGTCCATTAGGACAAAATAACTATTTAGTGATTTACCACAATCAAAATGGAGAGTACAGCAGCACATAACACAAAGTATGCAATACATAATAAAATGTAGATATATCATTGCAATAATAATTCAATTGTTGGCAATTATTGCTAGAACTATTTTAAGTGGTTTGTTTTTTTCAAACATCCTTGATGTTCCCTTGCAAGTAGGAAATGTAACCATTACCGAATGGGTATTTACCTTCTAAAGACTCGAAACCTGGATAAGAGATAACAAAGCTGCTCAGCCGAGCCTGTGAGGCAGTCAAGCCTGCGCGTAAGGTGCAAAGTTCAAAATTAAATAAATGTGAGAAAAACATTGCTTCCACACTTACGCAACATTTACCTATTTTGTTTTGGGTTAAATAAAAATGTTTGGAGCACAAGTAAGAGTGCTAGTGTTTCCTCCTTTGAATGAAATATTTCCTTGGCAGTTTGCAAATTCCGTTTTCTCCTGCTTGGTAAAGACATTGTACCCAGTGCTTTGCTGGGATTCCATGTTAATGTAAGACATTTCGTAAGTATGATAATGTAATGTAAGATAAGTTTCATTTTGGAGGATTGTGTTTGCCATAGAGAGACCAGTGAACAGTAAAGTTAAAACAAACCAGATGGGACACAAGGGATACCTGGGAAAAGCGAGAGCGAGAGAACGAGCAGGAAGATGCACTCACTGCCTGTGCTTTTGTTTTGTGTATGCTGTGTTCTGATTGAGAAAAGAAATACAACCTCCATTACTGGAACCCTTGCATCACCCTGAATCAACACAAGTAAAACATTACACTAACAACACAACAACAACGGAACTAACAACACAACCACAACGGAACTAACAACACAACAACAACGGAACTAACAACACAGCCGCAAAGGAAATAACAACACAACCACAACGGAACTAACAACACAACAGCACTGGAACTAACAACCAACCGCAAAGGAACTAACAACACAACCACACCGGAACTAACAACCAACCGCAACGGAACTAACAAAACAACCACAACGGAACTAACACCACAACCAAACCGGAACTAACAACACAGCCGCAACGGAACTAACAACACAACCACACCGGAACTAACAACCAACCGCAAAGGAACTAACAAAACAACAACACCGGAACTAACAACCAACCTCAACGGAACTAACAACACAACCACAACAGAACTAACAACACAACAACACTGGAACTAACAACACAACAACAACGGAACTAACAACACAACCGCAACGGAACTAACAACACAACCGCAACGGAACGTGGCAATACAATGTCACAAAGAATCCCACAGCATGAAGCACATTTGACATTAATAACTGCAATCAAACTGAGGTGTTATTATTATCTGTACTATTATTATTATTTCAATATTTCCAGTACTGAAAAAGGTTACATAAGTCTACAGATCTGAAGGGACTAAATGTATGTGTAATGTATAGTATTTAAATATGTATCATGCACTTAAAACATTAATGTATGTAACTTTATTATTATTATTATTATTATTATTATTATTATTATTATTATTATTATTATTATTTACCCGAAAAAGACCCGGGTATCTGGTTCTTGATTTTCTACCCGAGCCGACCTCTAATAATAGCCTGACATTTTCAGTGTTAAAGTCAGTGCTACTGCTTTGATGTTGTCCTCCCTCATTGATGGAACCCGACAGTCTTTCTCCCTGGTTTTCAGTAGTTTACAAAACAGCATTGTTAGATTAATCAGGGCTGTCCAATCATGGTCCCAGAGCACCATTCCACTCCATTATATAATGACTTACTTCAGGGTCTGGATGGAGGTTTAATTGGTTCAATTATACAATTTAGAACAGAGTTGGGGAAAAAGACCAGGAGTGGAAGGGCTAACTTTGGCACCCTTGTGTTTAACTATGGCTTGTTTGCCATTTGTGGCACCGGTGTGATCAATCAGTTGACTTCACAATAGCGCAACCCGCAGGAGGCAGCGTGGTCCAGTGGTTAAAGTCCAGGGCTTATAACCAAAGGTCACCGGTTCAAATCCCAACTCTTCCACCGACTGACTCAGTGTGTGACCCTGAGCAGGTAACTTAACCTCCTTGTGCTCCATCCTGTGGATGAAATGTTAAATCAATGTCCTATTGTAAGTGACTCTACATATAATGCACAGTTCACAGCCTACCTCTGTAAAGTGCTTTGTGATGGTGGTCCACTATGAAAGGTGCTGTATAAAAATAAAGGTATTATTATTATTATTATATTATGTACGGTGATACCATATATATGGGTTCCACCAAAGGAGCAATACACTATACACTATACTTAAGCACAATCAAAAAAGTGTATGGAAAGGGTTAAAGGAAAGGTCTTTAAATCAGATACTGGAATTCCAAGACTTGGCCCGCTGCATTTTCTATGGGTATGTGACAGTGATGGCTTCTGGGTGACATCAGTCCCAGAAGAGACACGCAGGGCAGTACGGGGTATGCGACAGTGATGGCTTGTGGGTAACGTCAGACCCGGCAGAGACACGCAGGGCAGTACAGGGGTGTGTGACAGTAATGGCTTGTGGGTGACGTCAGACCCGGAAGAGACACGCGGGGCAGTACTGGGGTGTGTGACAGTAATGGCTTGTGGGTGACGTCAGACCCAGAAGAGACACGCAGGGCAGTACTGAGGTGTGTGACAGTGATGGCTTGTGGGTGACGTCAGACCCGGAAGAGACACACAATGTAGTACTGGAGTATGCAAAGCGCTGCTCGTGCATTCATTTAAGAAACAAAAAATGTAAACAAAAACAAAGCACTTTACCAAAACAAAACAGGTTGTTGGCCAAAACAAAACAGACAAATGATAACTATAACAACAAACAAGTATTGTGCTGGTTTTGAGCCAGCACATATAGCAATTGTTTTGTTTCAGTTTTTTTTTTTTTACCTTCTTGTTCCTGTTCTCTACCTCTAGACACTCTCCGAACACAGAAAGCTGCAGTCTTTTATGCCCTGGCTGAGTTTACTAATTGTGTGTGACTGCCGGCAAATTCAATAATTACTCGCCAACAGTCATGCATTCCCACGAAGTATTTGAAAATACAAAACAGTGACAAATAATAAAGGACGGCATCTCGCTCGTCCTATATAAAAATACAGAAATCATAACAATAACACAAATACAAGCTATGCACATGGGTGGGGAGTACCCCCTCCTAAAATAAACATAGAACAATACATTTGTATTTATCTGCAAGGCTTTGCCCTGCCCCTCTCATATGTGCAGAGCTTTTCCTCTGCCCTGCCACAGGGTGATTTACCGATTGTTCAAATGCATGTCGGAGGATTCAGGTTTAAATTACAGATGTGTCAGAGGGAAGGAGAGTGCAGGCCTCTCCTAGGGTTTTGGCAGTGAACAAATGTTTTCTTGTTTTGTTTCCTTTACCACTTAAAACAATTATCAGGTTGTGATGGATGACTCGGCCCCAGAGCAGAATTAAATAAGGGCAAATCTTCCAGCTGGAAAAGGAGCCTCTTCCCACAGTGGCAGTGCTAATCACTAATGATAGAGCTGTGAGTGAGTCGCTCTTACGTAGCCAGCTGTGTTGCTGTTTCATGGATTATCCCGTGGTTTAATTCCACGGCTTTGGCCCAGATAGCTGTGCTTTAGAGTCATTTGTTAAAAAATTACATAATGTAAGATAATAAGACAATACAGACTTTTTGAAATCTCTGTCCAGCCATTAAAGGGACCATTGGCGCCTGCAGCCATAATAACGCGCGCACGCTGCGCACTGTGCGTACCATTGGTTTGCAAAATTTCATCTTCATAAGTGTCGACTCGCATATAATCAGACATTTTAAGCCCATATGATTGTACTGTTTATTGAGTGATAGGAATGAGCAAACGGAAGCAGATAAGCAGTTTGATGAAGCTTGAAAAAGAGCGAAAATCTGTCTTCTGAGGACCCAGCATGTCAGAAGGAAAGATCAGCAAGAGCACTAGCATTGAATTTTAGTCCTGCATTATTTGAATTCTGCTGCTGTTAAGGACTGAGCACAAGTTTCATTTGTATTTTAATTTGATCAATGTCCTAATGATTAACACATAATTGCCAAGTTGTGATGTTGTTATTATTATTATTATTATTATTATTATTATTATTATTATTATTGATGCATTATTTAACAGCCTGTTTTGTAACATTACGTTTATGTTTATACACGCTGTGACAGGGTCGCATCACAGCCCACGTTGTTATTGGCAGGTAGAGAGACTCGGAAGCAAGAAGCTGCTGGTCAGATGCTATTGAGCAGGTTTATTCACAGAACTCACACAAAAACACATTAACAAATACACAGGCGCAGTATACAAAATAAAAGGCCTACCAAAAAATGTACAGACATAAAGCTAAACCAACAGCACAGCAACACACACCGTCACCCACACTGATATGATTCCTAACAACACCTGTAAGTTATAATACAAAGAAAAATAAATTATGATTCATCGTTTTTCTTGGTCTTTTAAGCGTCTGTTGTCATTTAAAGAGTTACCCATTGTCATTGTACAAATAGCTTTGTCTTTACTAGAAGCTGCATCATTGTTATACAGATTTTATCATGCTATTCAAATTGCACCACTGAGTCGTTAAGGGTTTCTTAATCAGCATTCTGATCCTCAATACCCTTGTCAAACCATTAGGTAATAATTCTTGGTGATTCAGAGTAATCCAGTTACCCAATGCATTCCTGTTATCATCCCAACACTGATTTTGAGTCCTGTCATACGTATTTTTAACAAAATAGTTAACAAAAATAAGAAGTACATTTTCTGCGTTTTATTTGCATCATTTAATTTGCAGTGTCCAAAACACAAGGGTTGGTTTTGGAAACCTTGTAGCTGGATTTTTTTTCGATTAAGACAGAGCTCAGAACGTGTACTGTTTGAAGTTGCCTTGACTAGTTTTCTACAAGCATGTGTACCCTTCTTGTACCAGAATACAAGAGAGAAGGCCCTTGTCAAATGTGGGTTTGGCCAAACATGACAGGCAAGGATTGAAATAGGAAATCAGCATGGATTGAGTCAACCAACTACAGTATCTATCCATGGCTATCCCGGGATTACCCCTAATAAATTTAAAATGCGGAATACAAAAATCCAGCTGGTTTATCCCAGGGTATACAACAGAACAACCCCGAACCTCTTTGCCTGCAAACGTAATTCTCTTTCTTTCAGAAAATGTGGCGAAGGTGTTCCGTGCATTTACCAGCATGGTAGTGCGTACCATTGTCACTTGGCACTCCCAGACTACTGTGTAGTTTTCTTTTTTTAAAGGCATTTAAAATCACAGCCGAAGAAAAAAAAAATCAAACCCTGTTTATGCTGGGACATGTTCCTAATGTCAGCAAAGGAGGCTGGTGGTTGCTGCTCAAAAAGGTTAATGTTTTTATGGTGTCCTGTTACGGAGCAGATTGCTCAATACTTGCATACATGGCTCAGTGGCTGCAGTTAGGCAAGTGTTTACATTGCAAGCGCACAGTTCATTAAAGGGGGGAAATGATTTATTATTTAACAGCAGAAATTTGTCTGGAAGAAACTTGTGAAGACTTAAAGGCAAGTGGTGAGGAGAGCAGGCACACCATGATGTTGAAAGTGCTGGACTGAATCCACATTAGCAATCAAGTTAGGATGCTGTTCATTTATGTAGTTAATAATAGGCCTGCGTTATACAGGATAGGTTCAGTGAAATGAGCACTAACAAACCATGCATTTCCGAGGGGAACAACACATGCATTCTGCAAGGAATCAGGAGGAATCGAAATCACAGTATCCTATTGTAGGACGCAACATATTTTTCAACTAATTGAAAATGCAAGAATTTCTGACAATTCCTCTAAAGTCTGAATTCCTGTCTGTCGTAGCACGGATTTCTTCATTGCCAGGGGAGCATCCTTTAATCATCTGGGGAATCACATTCCACAATAGCATTCCCAGGAGCCTGGAGTAAACGGGAGAGGTCCTCAGCCCAGCGTCACTTCCCTGGTGGTTCACTGCATACACAGAGCTGTGAGCTCCTGGCTTTCTGCAGGCCGTCACGGTCTTGTAACCTAGAGACAGCAATGAAGAAGCTGGGAAGTGGTTTTCAATGCATCAATGAAACACACTTTTGAAAAGTGTAGTCCAGCAAGGGTGACAGCCACAACATTTCAAGTAGCCGAAGTTCAGGACCCCAGAACTGGCTTTTTGTGTAATCAAAGTGAGTCTACAGGTAAGAGAGTAGGACAGTGATTAGTCTTAATGTTGAAAGTATAAACAGCAATCTCAATGCATCTTGTTAGCAGGGAAGCTCACACAGGCATTGAAGGAGAGACTAATAATCAGATTAGTCTCACGCTGAACACACAAACAGCCTGTTGTTAGATGCTGAAACAAGGCTATATGAAATGGTCTTCAGCAGCGAGGCTTGTGGCTTTGAACCTCGCCGAGCTTAAACTTTTTAAAACATGTCTCAATGTGGGATGGAAGACAGAGACAAGACAAAAATTGGAAAAAAAAAACATGAATGACACGTGGGTGTCATTAACACATACAATTTTTCAAAAAGGGGATAAAAACAACAAAATCTTTTAACTTAGGAACTTCTGTGTAGTCTTAAGCTGTTTCTTATGTGTTTTAGAATCGTAATGGTGTTATTTTTTTTTTTTTAGCTAAATGACGATTTGAAGTAAATAGGTTTGAGAATCTAGCTCTTAATGTCCTGCCTGTTTGGGTGGATAGTAAATTGATAGTTTTAATCTAGATTCAGGCAACGCACACAATTGTATGAGTGATTGCTTGTTGGAGCTATCTTTATTAAGTTGCGGTGGGGGTTTCATTGTGTCCCTGGGAGGACAGAGGGCCCTATCACTCTTGGATTAATGAAGTTAAGCCCACGTCTGGTTTCATACTACAGTGTCCTTTAATCTGCAGGTCTCCACTAATACCCGTCTCTGGGTCACAGTGCAGAGGTGAGAGAGAGGGCATCCCTGTAGAGTACAGAGAGCATAGAGCCTCTGTCTGACTGCAAGCCAGGATCAGGCTGGAACTGATTCTCCTCTTCTTCAGCATGTTCTTCAATTCCATTGTACACAGTCGTGTGCTGGGAAATGAGGTCACATGCAACAAAGAGAACCACACGCTCTGTGATTGCAATTCCTTACGCTGTCCCTGTGAATTGGGACTTAAGGGAATACAAAGATTAATTCTCAAACTGAACGCAGTAGGGATTCAAGGAAATGCATGCACGTGGATTAGGGAGTGATTAGCATGTAGAAAACAGAAAGTACTGATTAGAGGAGAAACCTCAACATGGAGCGAGATAACCAGTGGAATACCACAGGGATCAGTATTAGGTCCTCTGCTCTTCCAAATCTACATTAGTGACAGATATAGTAAGCAAACTTTGCAGACAACACAAAAATAGGAGTGGCAAACACTGTTGCAGCAGCAAAGGTCATTCAGGATGATCTAGACAGCATTCAAAACTGAGCAGACACATAGCAAATGACATTTAATATAGAGAAGTGTAAGGTACTGCATACTATAAATACCATATGGGAAATAGTGAAATAGAAGAAGGAATCTGTGAAGAAGACCTAGGATTTTTATTGACTCAGAAATGTCTTCATCTAGACAATGTGGGAAAGCTGTAAAAAAGGCCAACAAAATGCTTGGATGTATTGTGAAAAGTGTTGAATTTAAATCAAGGGACTTTTTCAACCTTTAAAAATAAACGAGGTCCTGGGGTGACAAATGGAGATTAGATAAAGGGGCATTCAGAACAGAAAATAGGAGGACTTTTTTACACAGAGAATTATAGGAGTCTGGAATCAACTCCCCGCTAATGTTGTTGAAGCTGACACCCTGGGATCCTTCAAGAAGCTGCTTGATCAGTTTCTGGGATCAATAAGCCACTAACAACCAAACGAGCAAGATGGGAGAATGGCCTCCTCTCATTTGTAAACTTTCTTATGTTCTAAAATTATTTTCTAAATGAGTGAAAAGCAATCAATAGTGGTGGTTTAAACATTTGTGTATCCAGAAAGAATGTTTTCAATTTATCCATGAATTGCATTTGCCACTGACCCTGTACGAGATATCCAAAGTTTAGGTGAGTTTCAAGAAAAGGTTGGCTGTAATGTAGCTGTCATCAGTCATTTGGTGTGCATAGCTGATAGCTACAGTAATGCCACAAACAATTTATTAAGCAAATATCCATTTAGCCCCTTCTTGTGGTTACAAAGTGGGGCATTTGAATATCACTGATTTACTCCATACAGGCAGAGGATATACAGTCAGTCTTCCTTCACACCTAGCATGTCATCTAGCATTGAATATAGATTGTGCAGCCTTTCTGGCAGCTGTATTCAAAACACTGTAAATAGTATAACGAAAGGAGAAACAGTCGGATACATAAACATCTGAACAACTGAAGCATATATATATGTCATATTGTATATATATATATATATATAGATATATATATATATATATATATATATATATATATACACACACATTTATTTTACAAATCAAAAGAAGAAAATGTAACAAAATAAACATCTGAACAGACATCGGTTTACAACATAAATATTTATAAAACTGAAACGATAGCAATACATTTTTTATCAGATGCGCAAAAGCAACTGAAAAATGTAGAGAAATAAACTTACAACAGAACTTTTTACAGAAGCGCACAGCACAAGAAGTTATAAAAAAAGTAATTTTCTTTTTTCTTTTTTTTTTTTGACAAAAAGATATTCCTTTACCTTGAGTCTAAAGCTGTTCACAATCAAAACAAATAATGCGCTTCTCCACGCCACCTTTCTGCATAGGGCAAAGCTGTCCAAAGATTTATTTTTATTACACTTGCCAACCAGGCAATGGTGTCTCCTGTGGCTCTCAGCGGGGTTGCCAGCTTCAACTGTGGGTACACGCTTGGCAGTCTTCTTCTGTTCCAAATGCTTCTTGTGAAGTTCCTGTGCAAACAGTAAAATATATTCCCACCTTGGTAAGTTCTTCTCCGTGCATTCTAGGTCCAACACATTGTGAAACACCTGAACAGACCACCATCGGGAGCCAGCTTTCACGGAATACTTCCATGGTATCTGATCCAAAATATCAACTCCATATTTTGTTGCGTAGTAAAACTCCACGGTCTCTGGTATTTATTTTCACTAGTTAAATGCTAACTGACTAAACAAAACATTGCACCTAAAAAGGCATTCACTCAGGCAGAGAGTAGAGACTTATGTAATTGCAGCTAAACACATTGTGAACTGCTAAATAAAAATAATAAAGTAGAATACCATCCTGTATAATCACAAGACAATTGTTTTCTGTGTGGCCGTCACTGTGACTGCTCCCGGGGCTTTTAGGTATAATGTAATATATCTCCTTTATTTCTGCACTCCCGCGTTTCATGCTTTGTGAGAATATTTAATACATACAGACAGAAAGGTACATGAACGTGCAGCCCCATATGTATTACACGACTGGAGAAAATTACATTTTAAAACTAAAAACCGCCAAATTGACCGCAGCGTGGCTTCTAATATTAAAGTCAAGTATATGGATCAGAGCTTTTTGGTGGTTTTGGTCAAGCTACTATTGTGATTGAGGATCCAGTGTTGATGCCATCATGCCTGATAATGTAACAGGAGCTTTGGCAATGTGTCAGTCTCACTTCGGACTGTCTTGTACAAGGCTTCCTTTTTTATTTTTGGCATTTACAGTAGTTGCACTCTAAATATACATTGTCCCCACCATTCACCTCGTCTTTACTAACAGACTTTCAGATTGCGTAAGTCATTTAGAAATGCTTCTCTCTATGTCCTGTCACACTCACATTCACACTCTGACACACTCAGGCTTCCTCTTCCTTCCCATTCTACATTTAGCGGGCTGTGGCTGGCTCCTGTGAGACGTGCACAGTGCCACGTGAAGACCTCACATGAATGGAAGTTCGTTATGTCACAGGAAGGGGGGGGGGGGGGGGGGGGTCACCATTCCAATGTCTGCATGACATCATCACCTGTAGGAGGCTACTGTACATTCAACTCTTCACAAGCTTCCAGCCTCAGTGTAATCCATGAAGACTTAATTTAGTAACGTGGGTGTGCGTATCCAGAGTATGATGTGCAGCCTTCCAGAGTAGCTCATTGACAGACTATGATACACAGATTTCTAGAACAGCTCATTGACAGACTCTGATACACAGATTTCTAGAACAGGGAAAATAACTAACTTTAGTAGCTTTAGATAGCATCCACTCTGCAGAGGCCTCAAGCACTGGACTCTGCATACCGTGGAAGTGCATTATCTACTTTTTCATTGTATGGATCGCTCTGATTTTGTATTTGCATCAGTGGCAGGGGGTGTATTTTACTGACATTCTATTAGAGCTGCACAAACCAATTTATTCGATTATTCTGATCCAGCTGTCTACGGAAATCAGCTGCTGACAGTCAGGTGAGGGTTATTGGTGTCAACGGGGCTAGTTTACTATTCTGAGTGAAACAAGTGAAGAAATAGCTGCTTGGATTCGTATGGATCACTGTTCTCCACAGTCTATGAAAAGCGACAATTATCACAAATGCAAATGTCTGTTTCATCACTTGTTTCACTTTGAATAATAAACTAGTGCAATTGACGCCATAACCCTCACCTGATTGTCAGCAGCTGATTTCTGTGAAGAGCTCAGAGTGTTCATAGTGTATTTTGGGTATTGCTATACAAGCTGGCAAATGTAAATGCAATTTTTTTGTACAACTTCGAGTGAGGAAGATAGATGCAAGAAGAGCTAACTGAACTATGCAATGATAATAATACAGTGTCTGTATAGAAAAAGAAGAAGGTAGCACATTATTGCTTCAGTTTGCAGACCTTGTTCATTATTGTTGCTACTTTTGAATTGTCAGTTTCCTGCCTGTGATGCAGTGTCACTGATCAGTGATGCAGCACTGAGGGATAGGCATTGTCACTGATCAGTGATGCAGCACACAGGGAGAGACCGTGTCACTGATCAGTGGTGCAGCACACAGGGAGAGACCGTGTCACTGATCAGTGACGCAGCACTGAGGGATAGGCATTGTCACTGATCAGTGATGCAGCACACAGGGAGTGGCAGTGTCACTGATCAGTGGTGCAGCACACAGGGAGAGACAGTGTCACTGATCAGAGAGTTCAGTGACAGGAAGCGCTCCTCAGAAGATCTCCCTGCCCCGCCTGTATATATATATATATATATATATATATATATATATATATATATAGAAGATTGATTGACGTGCACGTTGTGACCGATAACATAATACGTATTAACACAGCTGATAACGTCACCATATAGTCAGTGGATTAGTAAACCCATTGCATACAGTATATCCCTGATTGAAGCTTTCTTTGTTATCCACATCAATTCTGGAATCCATTCGATAATAAGCTGGGCCCTCATGTTGTTAAGTAATCTGGCTTATGGCGAAGTCAAACTGAACTGTAATATCAGTGCTGCAGTGTATGTCAAGTGAGCTGGGCAGGGCAGGGCTAGGTTAACCACAGCCACATTACCTTTGTGAAATACTGGAGCATGGTTTGCTTTTTCTAATGGGTTATGAGTGAAGGATATTGTTTATACTGTAGAACTCCTCTATTGCAAACAGGGCTGTGCTTCTTGCAGCCTGCCATGGGTTGTATATGCTGCAGGACTTCACAGATTCATTTATTTTGTTCTGTATTGTAATGTTTTGAGTTGCCAACAATCTGCCTATCATGCAGAAACACAACATGTTTTAAGATCATGTTTTGTTTTTGTTTTTTTTAATATGTGCACCAGATCATTTACATTCAGCATAGTTGAAATAAAGTACTTTGTTAAAGGTCAGGCTTTTACGGTACATTAAACACATTAGGTAGAATGATAAACAAACCTGCCAGCTTCGCTGTATATCGCTGCAAAATATCAAAACAGACATTTCATAAGAGGTAATAACCCTGAGCCTAATTAATGTAATCTATTGATGATCTGAAAACCCTTATGCTACCTCTGTGATGTTGTAACTATGTTTAAATGTCTTTAGGTGAGTGCATGATGTAACTGTTTGCATGTACCACAGCTGCCAGGTCACTCTTGTAAAAGAGGTGTCCTCGTCAAAGCATTTTAACCTGGTAAAATAAGTAAGTAATAAGATAAAGCAGTATACCATGTAGAACTTTCACAGTTTTTAATATTGCTGGAGTATGTGAGCACATTGGTAAAAGCAGAGGTGTTGAAAGTGTTTGGTTTGCACAGTGCTAAAACAGTCCTTGTACCTGCGATACAGTCTAGCACAGGGTTTATTAACACTGCTGCTAGGCTGCAAAGCTCTACTGAAATCTCAGCAGTGCTTATCAGAAGGTTTTCTTTAATCAAGATGCAAACACCTCAGCCTGCTGTCTTCAGCTTCATAGACGTGAAAACAAACAGGACAGAAAACTCTTGTTCACAGCAGGTTATAATTCAGCACAATTCAAAGAGCAAGCCTGTTGCTGTATATGTATGCATAAACTTCTGCATGTGTATTCAGGTCAAAAAGCCTTTGAAATTATGATTTGTGTCGCATATCTTTGCAAACACACATAGTGACAGAATGTGAATCATGTATCTGATTTCTCATATTCAAAGTGATGAAAATATACAATGCAAATTAAAAAATACAAGTAAAATTATGGTCAATCAATCATCACTTCAAACGACTGTTTTTTTTTTTTTTATATTATTAAAATGAACCGCGCTGTATTGTCTTTAGACGAAGCTAGTGTTTAGTTCTAACTTGGCACATTTAATTCTGCCAGTCTCTAGTAATGATCAACACTTTCCAGAGCTTTTCATTGTCTGAGAACACGTTTGTTCTCAAACAGGCGGGAGAACATAGCTTATGTGAATAATTTAACGTGGGTTTTACAAAAATCAGGGAAACCGATTCCAATTAGACCTCTTAATTAAACCAACTCTCTTTATTCATTAATTAGTGCATATATTTTGAAGTTCAGTATTTTTATTATTTTGTCAGAATTGCTCACTTAAGATTCCAGTTCCAATACATATTGCAAGGGAAAGGGGCCTGATAGTGATTAGCAAGTGGAGTAGGAAAAGGCAGTGGCTGGGAGATGGGATTCATCATTCTTAAGCTTGAAGAACACTTTGAACAACTTGCTGCAAAGCCATACTTATCCTGTGTCATAGAGAACTATAAGAGGTGCAGGCAGCAACCAATTTTCGAATGGCATATCGGACTGGTAATAATCAACACTTATCAATGCATTGAGAACACTTCAGTTTTCCCCCAAAAATTTTTAGACTGCACAAAATCCTGTGCACAGGGATGTGCATGTTAATATACACAATATATACAAGAGGCTCCAAATAGACATCTATGTGATTAATCAATCGAAGAATGTTTTTAATGGAGGCTCGCAAAGTTAAAATCAATAACCGATTAATGCGTTAGTTGCCGTATCTCTGCTAACTGTTATCTAACTATTAGTTGTAAGATAATGATTTTGAGTATTTCTTGGATTACGTGTCTTAAGCATTGATGCAGCTTTTAAAGTGTTAACCTCTATTGCACCACGCTGCCTCTGTGACTGCTCTTTTGCAAGCTGTTCAGCTGTGCAAAACCCATCCGCTGCTGTAAATCATAACCCTCTTGCTATCCTGGAAGGTGCTGGGATGTATAACTCAGCCCTTGCGTGGTTCCATTTGTGTGTCAGCAAGCGATTGCAATGTACTGCTCTACAGTAAATGTCAACCTGGCACCCCGATAACTGCAGAGCACCTCAGGGGTGCACGACAAGCCCTGTGTTTTTAATGACCTTAACTTCACTTGTTCAGCTTCACAGGGTTTAAAGTGAGCAGGCGGTGCTGAGCTCCTGAGTGGGGGGTCTCAGGGGCTCCAGAATGATCGGCAGCATCTCTAATTAGCATACACATCACAGGCCGCTCTTAGAAATCAAAAACACTAGGAGCTTCTGAACTCTAGCTTCCATGAATTTCCATGAATTATTCTTCTGAAGACAAGGAATTAGAAGAAGCTAATACGTTTAAATGTCATGGTTTACATATTCTGCTTTATTTATAGAGCCTTTGGGCATTGTAAACATGTATATTTTAACATACAGTAAATTTGAACAGGTTTCATGAAACTTTTTTTTTTTTTCTCTGACAAGTAAATGATTTGATGTGCAAAACCCAGTTCAATTTTCACTATTTCAGATTTGACTTGGATATACAGTACAGCACCACACTTCTGTCTATTTTAACATTGTGTATGGCAGTGCTTTATATTACAGTGGCATTGAGTGGTTTTTGAAATGACTTCCACATGAGACTTTTCTCCTGTAAAAAGGATAGGAGCGAGTGCTCCAATACAAAGAAACTGAAGAGAGAGTGAATTGGAAGGTTAGAGTTAAAGACCTCCATCCATTTTAATGACTAGTTTTGCTGAATGTCTTCAAATTACCCTATGGGTACATTTTAGTTTTCTAAAACTATATCCATCCATCCTCTAACTCTTAATACCCCCTGGTGTTCATTACTACACTGCATTCAGTGGAAAGGATAGTGCAATGATATATTTATCGCATGCTTTTCTAACAGTCTCCTCTGTTTGTTTTTTATACTGCAGATAGACCTGGAGCCCGAAGGAAGAGTGTATGTTATTATTGACCTCTCCGGATCCTCCAGTGAAGGTAAGTCTGATGAGCAGATCACTGTACTACAGCAGAAAGGGAGCCAGCTTTGGGGGAGGTAGTGCTTGGTATGGCTGGCCTGCTTGATAGGAGATGGGAGAAGGAGCCAGTGGATCTGTGTCTGTGTTTGTTTTCAGGTAAAAAACTTGAAAAATAATATCTATTCTGTTTCTGCCAGGGGACTGTGTTGAATCAGTTCTAGGTGGTGGAGACAAGCAGTCCCAGTACCAGATCCAAAGTCATTACTGAAACAATGGGCAGAGTCTTGGAAGATACAGGTTCAGGTTGTGACACAGTTGTTTGGAATAGCTGGCAAATGTGGAATGCTTGCATTCTGACTGCTAAAGACTATTCTGTATTGTTTTAATACTGAAGAGATCTGAATGGTAAAACAAGAATATATATATATATATATATATATATATATATATATATATATATATATATATATATATATATATATATATATAGGCCATTATATATATAATGAATTCAAGTGGAACTCCACCCACAGGAATAGCAGCCAATGCAAATTCCTATACTTTTGCAGACATAAGTTGTAGTTGTTTTTGATTGCAGTGGTAGTAATATTAATAAAACAGTTACACAGAGCTCTGGAATATTATTTTAACGTGCCATTATTCCATTATTCCATGCTTTATTAAAAAGGCCAAGCCAATAAAAAAAAAAAAAACTTGGTTCATTTTGTTTATTCAATTTTTGTTAAGAGTTCTAAGTAGCCCATGCAGGAAACCATCTTCATGGTCTTCCTCATCTTCCTCTGCTTCTCCTTCTCTTCCCCCGAGGAAGAAGAAGAGTTGCTGTTCCAAGCGATCGGAGGATTCAGAGCACATGGAAAAGCTCTGGGCAGCTGTTTCCCACCCCGGAATGGTGCTCACAGAATTACTGCTTGAACATTCGACGCCACCTGCCCAGTCTGTCCCCTTGTGGCCCCAGGGGGCTAGGAGCACAGATTGGCAACAGGAGGACATGCTGTACAGTGCCTGGTGAACAGGACATGTCCTCAGACGGGATCAAGATGGCCACTGCAGTCTTGCAAGTGCCCTGGCCTACAGAAAGCGAAATAGGGTAGTCAGTCTTTGATGATGAGACTACCACCTCTCCCGTATCCCCCCGAGTGCTCCTGAATTTCCTTGGATCACCCGCCTACAGCTCTGGCTATTTCCCAGTTGATGGACATCCTATATACGGTGCATGAAGCGGAGAAGCTGGGCCTGGCCCATTTTCCGCCAGTGGAGGCCTCAATTGCCACTTTGATACAGGCGCCTAATTTAGCACTCCTGTCCAAGGACACTACCTGCCCCAACAAGCAATGCCGGGTTTCGGCACTGATCCTCAAGCATGCCAAGTCAGCCAGTGCATCAGCCGCATGGCTGGGCAACTATAATAGTGTTCTGGTAGTCTACTAGTCCTATTTGCTGAGGTCCCTTTCTGGCAGACACAGGCCCACATCGCAACAGCTGGAGGAGCTGTGCCTGGTTATTAAGAACCTGCTCCATATGTCGAAACTCAACGGGCAGGCTGTAGGTAGGAACCTGGCTGCACTGCTAGCTGCACATAGGCAGCTTTGGCTTTCTCTGACAGGGACAAAGCACCGCTGTTGGATGCCCCTGTTACACCAGGGCATATGTTTGATCCCACGGTGGGTGAGATGCTGCAGCACCAACTGGTGCCCTAGGCCCTGGCAGCCCCAAAGAATGGCACAGCCAGCTGCACCTGCTGCCAGAGGTGCTGTTTAGAACTGGCACATGGCTGCTCGTGGCGGATGTTTTAATAGGTTCTGCCACCCGGTGCAGAGACAGAAGCTTCAGACCATATGGCAGCCCTGGGAGTTTGCTGTCACAGGCCCAAGGCCCCTTCTCAGGGAGCCATCTGGAGCACTGGCACCAGTGCACCACGGACATCTGGGTGGGGAGAGTTCCCAGCGCTTCAGCATGGTGGCTTCACCCCTAGTAGCCCCTTATTGGCCCATTTCAACCCCGATGCAGCTCCTGAGCAGCCAGCCATGGAGACTGCCCAAGAGCCGTGACCTGCTCAGTCCGACACGGGGGACCTTTCGGCATCCCAACCCATCAAATCTGCAGTTCTGGGTTTGGCCCCTGAACAGCTGCATTTGTGTCTGGGGCTTTCTAATAGGGTCCTTGGCACATGTGTTCGACCCCACGACCTATCCCATGGCAGTTATACTGAATTTTTGTAGGACATTTTTGCTGAGGGGACACGCACACACAAGTTAAAGGTCTAGGTGGCAGTTCACTTCCTGGTGGGGC